>NW_026782307.1:600000-872909 GCF_031769215.1 Ylistrum balloti | reverse complement strand
AATGAAATAGGTGAAAACAAACTTTTTATGAACATTGGAGGTGGCAAGTTTAGAAATGTAGCCCGACAATTAGGTTTGACAGACAGACATCAAAAGGGGCGTGACGTTGCCTTAGGGGATATTAATCAAGATGGTCTTGTAGATATTATTGCCGGGAATTGGTTAGGACCGCAAAGATTGTTCATTCAGCAGATTTCATCCTATAGCAAAAATGTTAAATTTATCGATATGGCCCATTTAAATATGCGACAGGGTTCCGCCCTATGTTCTATAGCGCTAGCGGACTTCAATAACGACGGTTACACTGAAATAATGTTCAACAACGTTATGCATCATGGAGCCCAACCAAATAGGCTTTTCACAGTAAACACAACAAAACTCTCAAAACGGGGCATGATTTTGAAATAACAGAGGTTAGTCTGGGGATGCTCTAGAGCCAAGAGCTTATAGTACCGGAAGTATAGTTATTGAATATCGACATGGACGGTGTCCTTGACCTTCTTATAACTCATGGTGAGTCTTCCGGTCAAACTATTACATTATATTCCACAGCGTCTGCAATCAAAACAATGACTAATTTTACATTTCAACGTTCACATATAGCTCGAAATAAAACTTTTGTTACTAATTTGACTCGAAACATACTTCGTAATAAATCATTAAGTATCTCCAGATTTGAAAATTACTGGGTAAGAATAATTCCTAAAACCCGATACGCAGCACCAGCAAGAGGGTCAAAGGTCACCTTGGTGTTGGCCGGAGGTGAAATGATGACCCAGATCATTGACGGAGGGTCCGGATATCGAGGTCGCATTGAACCAGTGGCTCATTTCGGAATCGGGAGAAATCCGAATGTGCTATTGTTGGAAGTGCAGTGGCCTGACGGGAAGATTTATCAGCGGGAAATGGGGGTGGGAGATTTAAACAGAGTTCTTGAAATTCGTTGGTCTCACCTTTACGAATATAAGAGTATATTTGAAAACAAACACGTGGACAAACAACTTCGGAGAAGGAGTAGAAGTGCATGCGTATACCCTAGTAATGTGTTTGTGATACTGCTGTGCTGTTTGTGTATTGTCTTGTGGTGCTCTCAGTTCGTGTAATGAATCTGTGCAAAAGTTGGATTGTGAATTCTGTGGTTCTTCTAGACTAAAATATACAAACAAATCCGTCTAACAAACAAGGACATGAAGATGTTTCTAAAAGCAGAAATAAATAACGTAAGTTTACATATCGGGAAAACATATCTTTCATATTTTTTTGTGAAGCTCAGGTAACTTTTGTCAAAACACGCCAATAACGATGACCTTTATATGTGTTATCTTCGCGTGCGGATTCGTCATGGTTTGTACACAGTAACAACAGTGTGACGTGAAAACTCAGCTGGAAAACAAAAAAAAATGTCTATGTTTGTATAAACAACCACACGACCTTCTCTACTGTTGATGGATTGAAGATTAATTATAAAATATCGGTAATTTTTTCTCAAGTGTATTTCGTTTCGAAAAGATATCATACAAGTGATTGTAATTTTTCCTCAACAAGCATTATTGTACAGGTACCTATTAAACAAATAATTTTGTTTGTTAGAAATGTGAAATAAATAATTGTCATTTTGAAAGTCAAACGTAAAAATTGCTCCAATTAATTTTATCGTTAAGGGGGAATCTTCAGAAAGAAAAGTACCTCATCGCAGTCACTATACTTTGGTCTGTGGCTATAAGATAAGTGAAAATTTCGCAAATTAAATATTTTAGTTATTTCCCTCGGTCTAAAGTTGTGCCAGAATTAAAAAAAAATGTTGTTAAGCATGATACGGTCTGAAAGTGGCCATCTTGATTTTGAAAGTTAGATTTCATCACTAATGGAGAGATCTCTACACTTTGTGTGCATGTTTAAGTTTAAACGAATTGGAGGAACAGACCAAACGACCGGCGGCCATCTTGGATTTTGATGAAGATTTATTTGATTTCGATAGATCTTTTTTAGGTTAACATGGCTAACAATGTGCTCTCACATGATATAATCAAAACGAAAAAGAGGACATATAGAAGAAATAACAACATCGAATACGTAGAAAATTATAAAAAAAAATCAAACGAGAGTGGTAATCAAGGTCCCTCTGAGAAAATATGAAATGCTTTCATTTCTAGTTATAATGTACGTGTATACAAATTTTCTTCCTTTAGAATTTTTTGATTCTTTTTATTATTAATTTCGTTGTTATTATCTTCAATGAGGGGAAAATCGACTTAAGTTAAAAGGAGATAAATAAATGTTGACTATCCGTCCTTTGACTAAGCCCAGATAACGTATCACTTTTTTTCTCTCTTGTCTGACCTTTACTCTCTTGTCTGACCTTTACTCTCTTATCTGACCTTTACTCTCTTGTCTGACCTTTACTCTTTTATCTGACTTTTACTCTCTTGTCTGACTTTTACTCTCTTATATGACCTTTACTCTCTTGTCTGACCTTTACTTATTGACGCATTCTGGACATTCCAGTGATCACATATTTTCGGACGATTGACACGTGACCTGAATACTTGTCACTAGTCATCTTCAACTGATATCTATATTATAGCAAGACACGTGTACATTGTAGTTTGTACTTTGTATCGTCCACATTTAGAATTCCTGGATATTTATATCATAACTGTATACACGTACATGTATATAGAATCTTCCTTTCATACGAGCCTTTTATGACATGGATATTCAAAGTTAGTATTTTACGAGCTTTGCAAAATAAAACCAATTTATCATAAAACTCAGAGACAATATATTTTTATAGATTTTAATGTTAAAACGTCGAGAAAAAACAAACGAAGGCAACCATTTTGTTGTTACATTTTCAATTCATTTATGATACTATGACATCGCAATCAATTTCTGGCTGGTGCAGCCAATGAAAACGCCCTCAAGGTATCTTACTCTAGTGACATAAATTAAAAAATACCACACTGGAAAACAGGCGGATCACGTGATAAAATCTTATGTGCATTGTGCTTTATGGGAAATCGTCATATTTGAATCAATTACACTAAAAAATGAACTTTTTAAAATTACCCAGTTTTTATTTACATGTTCAAAATATCTATCAATGCATACTTTTGCAAGGTATAGCTATCTGTAAGTTGTATAAGATACTAGCAGTTGCACTTAATCGTTATAAATATATATTAGTCGCCCCGACTGGAAATCCCAAATAATGACAAATGTTTGTCATTTATTAGTTGTCACAAGCTATCATCACCGTCATGTGACTTAGTCATGCGTTGTAAAGTTTGACCCGTTACTCATGACGACGAGCGTGGTCAACGACTGACCTTGGACACTGTATATACATATACCGGTCCTGATTAACCGTCCATTTAATAATAATAAAAAAAATCTACAACATGTAACATTAACGCACTTATTGAAAAACTATTCGGTATGGCGTTATATGGATTTTGACCACGTGATTAGGGAAGGAGAATTTCAACGGTATACTGCAGATTGTCAGCTCCATTCCGCCATTTTTGTTTTAGTAAATAAGTTACAATATCGATTAATAATGTTATGGGGTATTCACAAATTTCTGGTTTTGTCTTGCTACACAAACTATCTACAACACAAATAAGAATATTCAATTTGATTTTTATTTTGTTGACTTTATTGTTGTATTGAATAAAATATTGTTTAAACTAAACGTGACTTTATTTAAAAGTTCATTTAAAATATGATTAGTCTTCACATTGTAAATTAAGGTATATGTAAAATTAAAATCAGACATGACCAAGATCTTCTAACACGTATTGGTGACATAAAACAATATACTTCCTCTTGTGTCTCGTCTCCACTTTTCCATTGTCTTCTATAGTGTCACTATCGCTTGGATCGGCAAGATTACGTCTGCCAGACGTCACCAATAAAAAAGACGTTATGTGGGTAACACTTGTCAGCATCTGTCTGCCGACCTGTTGGCATGTTAGAGGTCGTGACAGAACTACATAATACCGGCTGGTCACCTGAGAAGAGTTATATGCCTATAAAGAATAGATCAATTGAATGTTATACCGAACGTAGTGATAACTCTACATACGATTCCCAGGCTCCACTTTCACGAATCTGCCATAGGAAATCATACAAAAGTTAAGAAAAAGCTCACATTTTTTCTTGTGAAAGAAGATTCATGAAACTGGGACCAGGACTAATAACACATTATTTTCTAAATTACATCTCAGAAATTGTGAAAATTAGCATAAAATATATAGGAAATGTCCAGCTTATTTCATGTTTTTTTTTTTTAATTTTTTGTTCTGGAAAATGTCCTGATATTTTGAATTGTAGATAAATCACTGCCGAGTGCGATTTCGAATTAGAATGACATGTCACGGCATATTTAGAAGTGAAACAATAATACGACACAAATGAAGATGATAGAAAATATTTGAATACGATAGGTAAATATCCCATATTTATATAGGATTTATATAACCCAACACTGTTAAGGACCAGACAGCAAAATACAAGAAATACATGTTTTTAAACCGTAATAAAAGAGATCTGACCACAATATCCTACAAACTTACGTCGGGGCACTGTACACTGACCACCCCCAGTCAATAGTGTGTACTTGATTTAATTCAAACCTATTCAATCGTTTGGTGTATGTCCGCCCATCAGGCCATCGGACGAACAAAGAGTTTGGGAAAGCTGATCCCAAACCGAAATGAGCGATGGGTTCCATCTGACACAAATATCCTGAACCACCATCGATCACTTGTGAGAGTTGTCTCCCGTTTGGGAAGTTCAGCGTCACAAGAGCACCACGTGCTGGTCCGCCATATACGGTCTTTGGTGCCACACGTACCCATCTATTCCACTTAGAAGACGAGGCACGAAACACAGTGAGCGGAGATGTAGACGGATCCGCGAAACTATCAGCATGAGATAGAATCATATCTAATGTCCCATCTTCGTCCAAGTCTGCGTAACTTCCGCCTGTCCCACATCCGTACGGTTCACTTGCCATTCCAGCATCACCGACATTTTGTCTTATTCCGCTTCCAAATTTGGATATGGTTGTGAGACGATTATTTACTGGTGCTCCATCTCTGCTACAGAAATGATTAAAGAATATATCAGTTTGTCCATCATTGTTAAAATCTGCTACCATAACAGTTCTGACCAATGACGGATTGTCAAATTGTGTGTTTGCGATATTTCGAAATCTACCGGTATCTTTATCCTGCAAATAAAGTCGATGGTGTCCGTTCCAGTTTCCAACGACAATATCGATCCAGCCGTTCTCGTCAAAGTCGCCAAGGGCAACCCCACGTGCGTTACTATACCCATCGGCCAGATTCAATTTTACAGCTACATCAGCAAAACTTCCGTTTCCAAGGTTTTTGAACAAGAAGTTGTCACCCGAAAGTTTTAACCAGGGGCTGTTTTCGTTTCCGAAAAATATGTCCGAGCGACCGTTATTTCCGAGTATAGGTCCAACAACGACTCCTCTCCCGCCGGTCGCCTTAGCAATCCCTACTTTTTCGGCCACGTCGACTAATACAATATTTCCAGTGCGGACGTAATTATCCCGATGACCAATGTCCATTTCAATCATGGCAAATTTACCATGTTTATCGTTAGCATAAGCAGTTATTATAAAAGAATAGCGGCCACGACCTGTTCTGTCAATACAGGCAACTGAACGTCCGGCGTAATTCTTTGCCGAAATGTTTCTGTTGATGGGATCAGAATATAGATCTACATAAGAACCGTTTCTCCATTTAAACAACTTATCGCTGTACGGAGATAGACCAGCGAATGCCTTGTTTGTGTTAAGGACATATATTTCCTCTTTTCCGTCGCCATCTATGTCGCATGCAGCCACGCCTATGGCCTGTCCTGGCTCATCCATGATGGCGGCATAGGGAGAGTTCCGAACTGCAATGTTAATGAGACGTTTTGCTTTGAAGTCATATTTCAGAACAAAATTTGGTCCATCGAATCCCGCTACTATCCAATCAATGTGACCGTCATCATTTACATCACTCGCTGCAATACCGTAGTGACGTTGTCTTGTTTTAATATCCTTCATCCATGTTTGCTTCGCACGAAAAATTCCCTCTGTGACGTCAAAAATGTTACACAGAATAAAGAACACAATTAAAATGTAGATGATGTTCGTGATGAACGGGTGTTCTCTCATGGTCTTCCCTGCTTTATTAAAAAGTCCCTGTCTTCCGTAGATTCGAATTCAATTTCTTAATTTGTAGTATATGTCACAATGCATTGCACATTCATTTCACAGTAGAAACACACGAAACACCTCTATCCGTCGATAGACCCGGCCGGTTAAATAACACGTGTGTGTTATTACCGTAAATGTCTGCACACTCCTCTGACAATGAAACCTTTATCATCGGCCTGTTTTATATGTTTTCTACTTGTCGTGCTTGTTGATTTTCCGAATCTACGTATCAGTCTTATACAAGTCTTGAGAAGAGAGGCCCACGAAGGGATTTGCCCCCAATTCCGGAATATAATTTAATTTGGGCACTGATGTTAACAACAAAATATTTTTCTGCACAATTGTTTCCGAGTGTTTATGAAAACAGCCAGTTTGTAAAAATAAATAATAGAACAAAGTGTTTACAAAATTTTGGATTCGTTTTCTTTCCGCGATTTCATCCCTCGTCATTACAATAAAACCCTCGTCCACTTAGTCACATGATCAAAAGTCTGTTCGTCAATGACCAATAAAACATATTGGAGCTGACATATGACGCCATTCTGGTCACCTATAACTGCTATAAGGATCCCCGAAGGACAGACGTCACCGCAAGTTATTGCCTAAGGAAACTTACATATCTGGACAAAATGCTTGGCGATATTACCTGTTGACACAACTGACTTCATGTTAATCAGTACAATGCTCGTATCCCACACCCTGACTTGTTCGCATATGCTCTGGGCGTTGTAATATCCACTGATCAAAGAGAAATCGCCAAGATATTGAAATTGTACAGGAATTCAGAATAGGACGGGATACTAACATGTTCAACGAATTTAACCTTGCAATCTGCCTCAGACATTGGACAAGCAAAGCATAGACGCATTCTAAAATATGTATATATAGTCACATATATCAAGTGTACTGTCTAGTAGCCGTTGCATTGCTTCACGTACAACATACTTGTTCTTATACAATGACCTATTAGTTAAGTTCAAATAAGGGATACTAGAATCTGTTGATAATGTGACGAAAGCTTACATTTTCTAAGAATGAAAATCTAAAGGATTTTCTTTTTAACATATCATGAAGTCTTCTTGAAAATATTTTCCATTTTTATGTAAACATGAAGAAATAGTGACAAAAGTCTCCGATTTCGTAACATTCAAATTCAATAATTGAAAATATCCAAAAGTACATATCTTCACATTTAAGTGCATACATATTATCATGGTCTACTGAATGTTTCAGGCCAGGATATCATTAATTCTAAATTTCTCATTTGCTGAAATTATTAAAAAGCATTAGTTGACTATATATGTATCAGATTTGAAGTTAATTAGAGTGTCAAATTTTACAAAGATCGGTTGCTATTAAAATTATCTATATGTTTACAAAGTGTAAAATTTCACAAAGTTTGATTACTATTAGCTAAATGTTTATAACGAGTCAAATGACAAATTTCACTGTTTGATTACTACTAGCTAAATGTTTACAACGCGTCAAATGACAAATTTCACAGTTAATTACTACTAGCTAAATGTTTACAACGCGTCAAATGACAAATTTCACAGTTTGATTACTACTAGCTAAACGTTTACAACGCGTCAAATGACAAATTTCACAGTTAATTACTACTAGCTAAATGTTTACAACGCGTCAAATGACAAATTTCACAGTTTGATTACTACTAGCTAAATGTTTACAACGTGTCAAATGACAAATTTCACAGTTTGATTACTACTAGCTAAATGTTTACAACGCGTCAAATGACAAAATTCACAGTTTGATTACTACTAGCTAAATGTTTACAACGCGTCAAATGTCAATATCAGTATGATTGTAACAAGGAAATTTAGGTAGGTAGGTAGATGGGTGTGCCCCCCCCCTCTCTCTCTCTCTCTCTCTCTCTCTCTCTCTCTCTCTCTCTCTCTCTCTCTGTGTGTGTGTGTGTGTGCGTGTGATGTGCGTGTGTTTGCGTGTGTGTGTAGGGCGTGGGTCATCAGCCAGTAACAGAGCATTCAAGCAAGGATGTTCTTTTGTAAAGATTATACAAAATTCATGGAAAATGTTAATACATACTGAGAGAGTCATTTATACTGTAATACTTGTTATTTTAAAAATCACAGGAAGAATGCATACTTCGTTTCCTCAATACGAGATCACACTTGTGTATTGTACAATATGTGTGTGTGTGTTTGTGTAGGGCGTAGACTACAGGGTTTGGTGTTATAGGAATATTCGATTTTTCCGATGTACACAGATACAAAAACAGAATGTTTTCATTATTCGGAGAACAAATACTGTCGTGATGTCATCAATTTTCGAGGTTATATTAAACATATCTATACCACTACTGTGAATGACATCCATACTTAGTGGCCCTAGATAATACCACATATCAATCGGATATAATTTACACTAACTACTTAAACATTCAATAAACGGATTAAAAAAGCCTGTTGGAACCACGCTTACAGATTAACATCACGCACAGAAAAGAACAGAAATAAGAGATCATGTGTGTGTTTATTTCATAAACTATCAAAAATATAGTTAACACTGTATTGATATATATATATGTATATATATATATGTGTACATATTTAAAGCCTCATTAATATGCATCGAACGCACCCCATTCACATTACATACACAAAACATTTTGCCATTGTCATCACACATGAACAACTATTACGGTAATATTTCCTGATGAATTACGCAATCAACGTCCGCAATCAATGATATGGCGCTCTGCATTACAACGCTTTTTCCATTAAAAATATAAGATAGCTCTCTTGGAGGAACTATTAGCGTCAGGAAGCGTTTTGATAAGTATGATAATCACCGTCATTTTAGCAACGTGTTACATTGATACTTGTTATATTTTTGTCGAAAATGCATTTAAATGAAAAGCTAGCAATGATAAATTAAACACTTATTCATTTTCATTCTTAACGTTTTCCTGAGAACAGGTTTCCATCATGATATTGTCGGCCTTGTTGCTGTGACTGTCATCCACTTCCTTAGACTCCATATCGATATCTGTCCTAATGTACTTCACCGGTAACAACAACAACGTCACAAAACCAATCACGGAACAAACGAACATAGTCCACGTCATCCATCGGTGGTCTGCGGAAGGGAGACAACTCAGAAAATAAAAATAAAAAAAAATATTTTGAAAGTTAATTTTCTTTGCGCCATTATTGATATTATCGCTTATTTTCATAAATAAAACAACAAAAGAAAATTAAAATTCCCATCCCATCAGATGAAATGAGGCAAACTATGAACACAGGAAGATGACAATGGGGACCTCTGACATGGTATTCTGAAAGTATAAGTCTCTTGCTTAAAACTACTCCTATAATTTCATCATGTGATATACATGTTACGACTTCCGAAGTCTATATGTATAAAATACTTACCGTGTACAGGAATATACATGAGAGCGAAGAAGACATTGGCGAAGACGAGGAAGACGAAGTTAGACATTCCGTTAATGATTCCACCGGGTATAGGGAAGGACATTTCACAAATAAGCTCGTACCACAGAGGGAAGGAGGCGTTTATCATAGCACCACTCACGATGGCAGATACATACAACTGCCCTGGAAAAATAAATATGCAATAATTTCATATCTGCTTTTTCTGAATTTACGGAATTTTTAAACATCATACTTCACAAAGAGAGTAAAAAAATGTAAGACTAATTTATATATTTGAATTAAGTTTCTTGAAGATATTCCATCACCATATACCGTATTTTTGCGAAGATGAAAATTTGTATTCTTTTGTCAAAAAGTGTTCATTTCAGTCTTAAATCTGAAAAATCCCTCCTAGTATTTAAACTGAAGACGTTTTACCTTGTACATATAATAAACTTAATTTTATGTTTAATAAGAATTCGTAAATTTGAATGGGTCACGTAAAACATTTTCATAAATCTTTATCTTAGTTACTGACATAAAGGTAGGGTCTTTCAAAGAATCTTACAAACATAATCGTGCGTTGATCCTTTTTTTCTAATGCATTTTCGTATAATCATGTAATGTGTTGTGAGCTCTCTTGATTATTTCCATTTTTCATATATATATATAGAACAGAAATACACCCAGATCGATAACGGAGCCTGGAAACACAAGAAAAGTCCGAATTCTTGTCTATAAATATTCAAGGACATATAAATGTCAGGTTAGATCATTCTATTATTAATTTTATTTTATATCTTCAAGATCACAAAAGGTAGACAACTCTGCAGATACCGTTTAATTCATGATTTAGATCTTCTTTATCTAATTCTAATGAAAGGCGCTGCTGTGCCTTTTGTACAACCTTCCTACGTAATATCTGATATATTTTTCTATACTTAGTTACTTTTACCTGTACTAGCTTCTAATTGCTTCATCTGATGTCTCATAAATAAACATGATATTACTATAGTGGTTCAATAGAGAGCTCTCATACACGGAACACAATCGCACAGATATATAAGATGAATACTAGATAGCATTTTATTGCTCATGGAATATAATGACTGTTGAGTTGGTGTATTTCAGTATTTCCCTTTATCCGATTGATGTAAATAAAGTCATAATGTCTCTCATTTCATCAATTTGTGACTAAACTTGCGCCGACTAAATGACTTTAAAATCCTGGTTATCCATATGTCATTATAGAAGACAGTTTTGCTACATACACAATGTGAATGAGACAATCGTTTACTTTAAAAAATGCATAAAAATCTTACAGTTAGTATACGGAAGTAATCCATTAGCAATCAAAGCCGTCCACAGGGATGTTACTATGGTGAGTACAAACATAGCTAACAGAACTGGCTTGAGTCGCTTCATAAATATATCAGAAAACCTACAACAAAACGAAATCATTACTAAATGTTGCTTCATAAGTACATGCCTAAAGCCCTGCAATTAAACGTAACAATCACTTAGATTGTACCTGCAATAATGAAATAATTTAAATATTGATAACGTTCGATACAGAGATTAAATAAAGATACATTTGTTTATGTATACAAATTTGTAGAGATACAAATGTGACAATGATATGTTTTGAATTGATAAGTATTTACAGGCTATAACAATCATAAAATAGACGTTTTAATGTAGTTGTGGTTAGCACATCATTGTCTGAGCAGTTAAAACATATTTAACAAAACCTTCAATTACAAAACGGAAAAGATACACAAATGGAGCCTAGTGAATAGTTTTCATATCATACAAGGAATGGTATTTTTTGAATCAATGAATGCTACCTTTATAAAAAAATGAGCCTTTTTTTAACATCAAAAGATAACACAAAGGCAAAAATCGATTTCCGATATACGTATCGGCGCTGTTACACCAAGAAAAGGAACAATGATCTAAAAGATAACAAATATCTACATAACTTGATATTTGCATTGTAACACAAAGAATAAGATCACATTTTTGGAGACTTACCTTGCTATAACGAACCCAAGTATACTGCCTATGATTATAGTATAAAAAGCTATCCACCCAGCGCTAAGCTGGAAGAAAAAAGCAGAACATATGTCAATATTGCTTTCTTTACTATTTGTCACGTTTAGCTTAGCATTGTTCAACAGGGGAAAGTAGCATTTAATACATGTAAGTTTAATGGTTTAAGAAACAGAAACTAAACCAGTCGGCGATGGTTGTATCTTAAATCTGTTTTAGGTATACCCGTTTGGGTTTGATCATAATGACGCTTGTTATTTTTCTACATCTTATACCACTGCTTTTCGCTGAAATGCAGCTATTATAATAAATCATAGCATCTGTTCAGGATATCAAATTATCAACACTTCGATTCAATCTACTTTTTTTCATTTTATTTGGCTAAACGAATCTGCTGAGGACGAAAGCATCGGATTTTGAGGATAAAACCCATACAATACATCAATTGTGTAAGCTAAATATATACAGATAATTAAACAACACCATGTTCATTTATTTTTTCCCCAAAACTACATTTAATGAAGCATCTGTCTTTATTTACATAGGAAATCGGTAACCATATTTCGAAAACATGTAATTTGTAATATACCTTTTCAATGCCGAATAATATGTAATTGGGTAATCAATGTGTCCATTATCTCTTCCTTGTATATATGGAAGTACAAATCATTAGTATATTAGAAGGTAAAAACCAATAACATTACCTGTGAAACGCCGATAGGGTTGTATACAATGTCTATCACTTGAACCCAGGACGTGTAGACGCCGATCATTACACCGAAAACCAGCACCAGTAAGAGCAGATGCTTGTTTCTGCAGTGTATGTTGCATTATATATATTATATAACATAGATATTGATTTAACAATTATACTTACCATGTTAAAACGTACAAAAGAATATGTTTAATTAATATAATGACATAGCATTGTTTATTTGCAAAGAAAGTTATAATTCAATGACTGATTTGATCTTCAATTATTTTGCTATATTTCACATTCAGTTTTGAACAGTATTTATTGAAAGTTGAATTGGTCTCCGTCACCGAACTTGACTCAATATTGGAAAGTCAACATTTATGTGTTCAGATTTAAAGACAAAGAACCATATAATTTATGTTAATTCACATTAAAATCTTAAACGGAAGCGATATCCTAGACACTGGGTTGATATTTGTGAGGTTCGATAAGACGTTAAATGAATAGCTACCTGACAAGTTTCCGGAAGGATTCCACGTAGCTAAGGCGGGACATTCCAGCAGAGGTACTAGGAGCCGAGGACGGTTTATCAGGATAGTAAGCAACGGTCATAATGAATAACACTACCGATACTCCACACTCTGAGGATATGAAAATAAAATGGATACCAAGCATCATTCTATAGGCTGAAATGTATTTTCATTTCTATAGTCAGGAGTTATATAATGTACACTGATCATTAATCGCCAGAAATTAGAAAAAAAATTACAAATCAGGTTTCAAATGTGATTTGTAACAGGCATATCGAACTGCATACATATTTGAATAGTTGCATATTGTTAGTTATTATAAAATGACTAGAAAGATCATATTAAAAATATCACATCTGATAACTTAACCCTTCCTTTATTCGCTAATCCGTTACCTACACTACAAAATTTACATTTATTACATTACATTTATCCATGGTAAGATGAAGCTTTCAGAAAATTCCAAAAGACCTTAAATCCTGCCATCGCTTGCTACTTCATCAATATCACTGACATCGATTGATTAATAATATATTATTTTCTAAGTGCTATCTTATAAGGTAGATAGAATTTCATGCATAGATTATATAGGAATAATGATAGTGAATAATGATATATATATATTTGTGTGTGTGTGTGGTATGTGTGTTTGTGAGGATGTGAAAATAAATGGGTGTGCTTCTATTCTAAAAGACTGTTCGTCACTCAGCCGTATACAATCTAATGTGAGGACATGGGTGGATGTGATGTTCGGAATTTATCACCGCTGACCTGATTTGCATTCAAGGTATGCCAGGGTGGTAGTTAATACAATTTAAATTGAAAATGAAATTGGACTATTGCAAATTAGTTAAATTTTATGTTAACATTTAGTTTATAACCTCATTATATTAAATGCGTGTTCACTAAACAGTTAAACTGTTCTATTAAAACATGTTATACTGAGAAATAATTTGTCAACAAGACAACAAATATTCTGAGGTGTTCTATTGATGCTCACCGTGAATTTCAAAGTATTCTTGAAATGTGCCCAATTCTAGATACAATATGTGCGTGTACGCCCTCCTATTTCATCAGACATAATGGTCAATGATACCGGTCAAAAAAACCCACACATATTCCATCCAAACAGACATTAAAACCGTCCTTACTTTTCAATGTCGATTACAAAGGATAATAGCTATTGACCTTGAAACGAAATAAACATGTACTTACGAACATAAAGATAGGACATCAGTCCATCCAGAATTTCCTCGCCATTGATAACTAACAAAGGTACGGAGATAGAATGTATACATATATTTACAACAGTATAGACATGTATTATATAGAAAGGAATTTATACTCAAATTGTGTTTAATTACGATACCGAAAGAAGGGACATCATTAAGCGCTAATCAATCTGTCTGTAACGTTCAGAACACAACTGATTGATTTAGATTTAGCAAATGATCTTCATGCATAATTTTATACCAAAGGATGTAAGTTGTAAACAAAGGAATAAAATGAAATGTTAGAAAACAACCTGTCGTCGACTCTGTAGTTACTGTTGAGTTTTGCAGGATACTGAAACATAATACAAAAGTAAAATTATCACCAGCGAATACGTAGCGTATAAAAACACTTCACATTTCAACTTTAATTGTAATACCAAAAAGTCAGCGAAACTCTTCTTTACCTCTTAAATTAAGCTTCTGGTAGTTGAGCTTCGCTTGAAATAGCATGAGATAAGCAATTGTGGTATGATTCTTTAAAAAAATAAAATGTAATTATAAATGTTTGACCATACCTGTCGTTGGCGTAAATTGGTTTCTCCAATACATTGGGACCTGAAAAAGTTCAAGAAATCAGATGAAGTTTAAAGTCATTATAGGTACATCTGATACTTTGGTTTATACGTTCACGCAATATTTGATGCAAATTACGTTTTATTTTATAACCAAAGTGACATTTATATCTCTCAACTGCGAAAAGGTTGTTTAACCAGACATTATGAAACGTGAGCGTTTTCAGAATTCAATTACAATTTGTCTTCTTATTATATGAATAATTTTAATATGACTCTAAAAGTAATCCAGTAGTGAGTCAAAATAGAAAACAGCACTGAGACATTATTATTGCTATTAAAATCGAATACTCGAGTAAATCATCGGGTGTGTAATTTCTTGCTTGTATATGTACATGATGTACAATTTATGCAAATATTATTTAAATGATACTGAAATTTCATTGTCATCACAACGATATTATCGGAACATTTCTTTGTCAGAAATTCGAATGTCTGGTGGCATTGTTGTTGACAACCTATTTCTCGTTAAAATTACCCTTTTGTGTTCACTAAAATGTCGGGTGACCTCCATGAAGCATGAAAACGATCATCTTTCCATGGTCTTCTGTTTTCTCATGCTTTGAGATTTTGAATGGTCACTGTGTAAACTGTACTTTTAGTTATATTTTATACATTGTTTCAACGAATTGTGTTTCATAATAAAATGGTCGCATGTTCGAATCTAAAATTTCAACGCTTACTTGCCTCATGACCTGTTCATCCATTTCATGTTAAAAGGTGGAGTTATTGGTACATTACAAGGACAAATTTAATGCGCTTTTAGAGGAAGAAGGATCTTTCCATGACAAAAAGCAGACGAATCTTAGTTAAAGCATTATAAACGTCCACCTATTCAGTGTTACGACTAAAGACAATATCCGTCTCCACTATGATTGTCAACACCAACTATACATAATCAGAAGCCACTGAACTGATACTAAGAACAAATATCTGTAAACTCCATATTTATGCTTGCATGGTTTACATGACATGAAGTCGTTCGTGACTGTTCGGTTTGTACATGTTGATAAGTCCATGGTCCTGCAATTTCAATGCCGGTTCGATAACAGTTGCGTACCGAATATTGCATTAACAATGCGTGAGGATGTTCGTTTCTAATCAATCAATTGATAATAGAAGAAAAATAACAAATAACAATATGGCAACATAATAATAATTAACACTCAAATTCCGTTCAATTCTCCGGTGTTCTGGAAGAGTTAGCGTATTCTACTTCATCGACGACACCCGCCATGTAAACCTTGGTCAACCAAGAAAGAAATGTCGCGTTCACAGATGAGAACAAGATATACAAGAACGGAACGAACATGCAAACTAACGAGCATCAAATACATCAAGTTTCATATCGCACAGAGAAATAGAATATTTCTCAACAAGATCACTATGGTGACCATAAAACTTCCCTATAATTTTGATCAACCTGCATCTTTTGAACCTTTATGTTATTAGTTTTGGCAGTCAGTGACGATCACTCAATAAATTTGACTAATCAACAGGAAATAGCAATCCGCGATAACAGGTCAATTAATGTTTTAAGACAGGCGATTTTGACGTGAAGTGTAGACTATATTTTATCATTATATTCTTCCAGTTTTTAACTAACATAATACTAAACTCTTCAGAACACATGGTCTTAGTAGTTTTGCAGCATTCTTTGTTTACTTGCACCATCTGGCTCAGTCCATGTGGGAGATACACTTTAGCATTCAGATAAGCAAGCACAAACGATTTCAGCTATGTATATTTGTGTATCCGTGCAGTCTACTTTCAAACCCCTTTTATGATAAGATTTGCAAGACTATCAATTTTATTATGGAAGTTCTTTCACTTACCAATAATACTGGACAGCCCTTCACCAAGATATGCAGCTAGCACCATGATGGCTGATGCGGTAATTCTCTCTCCTGGTGGAAACCACATGTCTGCTATAACAGGTGGCGCTACAAATGCTGTTATTCCATTACACCCGTTTAGAAACTCTCCGATCGTAATAAGTCTTTTAATGAAAAACAAACATCATATTAGTATTCATAATAGCTCAACATGATGATTGAGAATTGGATTGGACAATGATGGAGTGTATCGATCTCAAATTAGAATTACAAAATGTTACATCTGAAGCATGAACGGCAATCAATAACATTTTCTCTCCTAAATAAACAATAATATAGATATACTTACATCACCGCTACGTCTTTGTCTTTACTCAGTGATCGCAAAATGTTACTTAATAACATAGCAACAGAAAAGATCAGCATTGCTACTCGTAAACCTGAAAAGAAATTTTAGTTTCGGGGAAAAAAAATTAGAAATATCTACCGAGATGATAACTTTACGAGAATTATTCCTATTTTAAGTGAATGTTTTTATTTTCAATGATAATAAAAGCTGTTTTGACCGTAGCACCTATTCTTTTTTTCGATGAATTTGATGTCTGCTTTAATGGGAATCCAAATGATCATCACAAAAACGATATATTAACGTACTTCAAAGCATTGATGTCACCGTGCCAACCACTTAGAATCCATGCGCTCAGTTATTTCGCTTAATACTTTCCAAAAAACGTGCAAGGGCAATTGTACTTTAACTAAAAGAGATTCGTTGAGAACATGATAGTCCATTATTGATAGAATGCATTATCTCTCTTTCAAATGCTTAACCTCGAGACTTTTCTTTTCTTTCGACCACAAATCAAAATGTAGGTCCTTAACTTTACTAACGATATATTTCTGGAATATCTTACTTACTTTGGGTTTTTTTAACGACACGTGGTAATCACGCATACCTGCTTTGTCAAACACGTATGATCCGATGCACATGTAAAGGACGCTTCCCACTCGACCCATATTGAGAATAAAAACTATAGTGGTATCTTCCCAGTCAAATGCTCTTTTGACTGACTGTGCTATTGGTCCCCAGGTGTTAAAGCCGACATTCTGGTGAAGGAAATGAAGAGACGACAACAAAAGCATCCACCAGCGTGCTCGATAGATCCGACTGGGCGACTCAAGTAACTGGTTCTCCTCGTTCATAATTGCCTCTTAATCTAGTTTGAGTTCATCATAGCAAGGGTCACCGAGGAAAATGGAAAAATAAAAGTTACCTCTACCGAGAAGTATTAACTATAATGTAATACCATTCAGTTTTTATTTACAAATCCTTTTTGACTAAAATTGGGCCAGTCAAAAATTAACATACTAGAAATGTTCATTTTAAAATTCGAGGAACATACAGTTCATATATCGATAGGTCCGTCTTGATGCATTGTTGCGATATATTACTTAATATGCAGACAACTGATACAATTGGAAACTATGTTTAGAGAGGCGTGGTATTGAAGCAGAAAATACTCTTTTCTGCCCTTGATAAAAAATAAATCAAGCAAAAAGGTTCATCTTATTTTTGGAGTCATATAAAAAAAAACGTCATTTCCAAAATTGGTGGATAAGGAAAAAGCTGTATTACTGACCTCCTTGAACTCTTAGTGTGAATATATTTCAAACTGGAAATGCATCACAATGCAAACATGACCGACACTTCTATTGGTAATTTGTCCTTTACATCGTTCAGTATACTTCAAACATTGTAATATAATATTTTATTTATGGAGTTTGACCCTCCTTACCAGTAACAAGATGATGACGGATGGTCTCCGATTCTGATTTTCCACTGACGTTGCTCTCGTGCTGTTAGTAATTCAGAACAGGACAGTATGGAAATGGTATTCATATCAGTCAACATTCTAAAATTAAATTAATTTAGCACCATATTGATTTTGACTCATACATGGTGGGTTGTTTGTTAATCCTGCGTTATAGACAAATAATGGCTAAAACTAGATGTCAATAACCATTTTGTACAAGCCTTACAGTATAGATACATGTACTTATTCTGGCCCAACAAATAATGAATACAGTCATTCAAGGTAACTGTAAAATTTTCATTGACGTACACGTATACCATAAACATCAATATGTGGTTACGTAAAGATTTAACAGAAAAAAACATTGTTACATAATACTACTCAGTAGAGTATTTAGCTATAATCGTTATCTGTAGAGGCTAATTACATTTCATTGTAATTACTGATATAAGTATAAAAAGGGAAAGAAATCGCTTGGAGTGAAAGACATAAATTTACTATCTCAGGATTATTCACAAAATACATGTATTATGTGGATAACATTATTGTAAAGGGCCACAGCGTAACTACATGTATTAAATCACATTGGACTCCAGGAAATAAAATCATGCAGTGTCACAAACGCATGCCTTTCATTATACTGCTAATTCTGGGTTTTATAATGGACATAAAAAGGAGAAGTAGAATTTGAGGTAGCCTAAATTCCAGATATAGCTGATATACATATGAATGCCGCGAAGAATTTATTGTATGTTGGAGAACGTACCTGTGTATTGTGTTGAGAAAAAGTAGTTAAGAGACACATGATATGTGTGTGCAACGCATACAGAAGAGATGGTTCGGGTATTATTTCAAATTGTTTATTGTCCGATTTGAGAAATAAAGGCCAATTCGTATAGCCCGTCATCTACAAAACCAGAGGCACATGTACAGTAAAACGTCTTTAAATTACAATAATACGTGTACTTTTTGTGATTTATATATACAGTGAACCCTTACTATTAAGAACTCAGGGGCTCGATGTGGTCATTGAACTAATTATCTGGTTTTCTTTGTTAAACATATAGTAATTATATCTGCGAAGACACTAGATGAAATAGCCCAGTTGTTCCCTGGACCCCAAAACTATAGTGGTACTAGGTGTTGTTTAGGAAAATAAGTTACAAAATCTTTCAGATATTGTTTTCGTTCGGTAAGGGATGTGATTCTCCGGAAATATTGATATTCGTTTGACTTACTTCATTGTTTAGTCTATCATGTAATATGGAAGTAATGGAGAATTCATTGACATGAATAGTGACTTTAGTTTAATCTGAGATGAAAAATCCTTTAAAAAATCACCATCAGAATGTTACAATGTTTAGCATGTGTCGGTGTTTCTGAATTCAGTGCTCACATCTTGTATGTCGTTATTTAGATAAATGCTGTCATTTAACATCAAAAGTTTACGACAGACATATCAATACAAACTTCCCTTGTTGAGGATCGTAAAATAATCACAAGGACTGTATTTAATAGTCATGTGGAATGTGTGACAACAGCTGCAGCAAGTCAATTTCTTTTTCTCGATTTTCATATTCTTCTTACGAGAAACATAAAGAAATTGATATGTAACTTAGGAAATCGATATGTTACTTAGAAAATGTATATGTTACTTACTTTAATGTTTCCAGTTGTCTTAGAACGTCCAGTAAAGTCTGTCGGGCATATTTCATAAATGTTCCGAATACTGACAATCCTGTAACGACATACAAACATATCAGTTAATCGTACAGGTGGTGATATAGGGTAGACTTTTTGAATCCGTTCATCATATCAACTCGATTAGCTTAATATGAACCTAGCCTTAGTGAATACACATCTCCATCGCACTCCCCTCACGCACTCTTACATACTCTGGCTCTAACATCAAGTAGAAGACCTACGATAGGAAAATACATTTCCACCTCCAAATACAACTTGTTGATGTCCTTATAGGTCTGTGTACTTATGCATGACTGTATAAAATAAATATTAGATTACCCAGCTCAATTCAGATCATCAAGTAAAATACCACCGTTCTTACAATACTCATTTGTCCAGGTTTGTCAATTTCGAATTTCATTTTGTCGCATTCTTTTCTCCGTTTTGGTGTCTATATCACAATGCCATTGTAAATGCATTAGTTTTTCTATATATCATCTACATATGTCCAACTAAATATGTCATCTGTGCAGACCATCTTACGTTTGAGCGTGTAAGTCTTTCAATGACAAACATATGTAGGACACCAAAAGATGTAGGTTGTAAGCTGTTTCATTTTTTTAATAGATTACCCCTAGGTTGCAACAACATAGGCCCAAAGCATTACTGGCGAGTCTCAGAAGGACGAAACAACTTCAAATAAAGATGAACGGTGATAAATAGCCATGATTTTAAACTAAACTGAAGTGTATTTCGTTTAAATACGTTCAAATAAAAGAGAAAATATACACAGAAAAATAATAATATGATCTAATATCTGGTTCGCAGTATCTCCCATACGACTATACGTATATCTAAGTGAAAAATTTAAAAGTTTCCTACAATGAAACGAACACGGGCAGCTTTCCATCAAGCTGATAAACGGAATGATTTAAATTTCGATATTGTGAATGTTCCATATCTGGAAAGCAACCCAATATTCTAAACCCTAAACATGCCTCTGTTGATCACCAATACAAACCCACAATACGGGATTCCAGAGATGCGTAATGATAAAGATTATATAGTAGTTTTATAGTCGTCATAATCATCACATAAGCATTGTGGTCTTGCTATCTACTGGAAAGATCGTTTCTTTAATGTTAAATTACGTCCTATTTACAGCCAGATTCCATTGAAGACGTTCAGGTTTGGGTGCTTCAGGAAAGCCGGTTAGGAGAAAAAAGCCAAAACCAACGACCTGGTCACTACCTCACTGGTCATAAAGATTATCAGATGGAAGATATCGAAGCTACATACGACTATAGGTCCAAGCAACAATATGATCTTTATTTCCTGTTGGCTATGTCATGTATTGAAATATGAATAACATTACTCAAACATTGTGTATAAAACAAATTAGACAGCTCCCGTGAATTCCATTTATGTCGCATTCATTGTTGATACGTTGTAAATCATATCGGTTTAATGTGGGATCACAGTGTCACACATTCATATTAGTTTTGAATTACAATTTAAATATTCGTCGTTTGCCTGATTTGACCAGAACACTGATGTTGCTTTAAACATTGCCAGTGTGCAATTTCACACAAGAATGGGTTTCTTTTGTGTAGTTCATCTTGTCAAATGTCGATGGGCGTAGCTCAATGCTAACATCAAAACTTCAATTTTTGTCACAAGCGATATTACTCATTCAGGCTTTAACAATTTATACAAGAGCTCTGTACATGCCATTTGACTTTCCCTGCTTGCAGCTTTCACTGATAATGATTACGGAACTCGTGTCAAAGACGTTTTGATTAAAAGCTCGATAGCGTCCTGTGATGAACGTGGTGTAGGTTTTACCTCAAAACTTTGCATAATCTTGCTGGTATATGGTGCTTATATTTAGACCATAACTGCTTGCTATTTTGGATTTTGATTAGTGATATGTGAAAATGGAGGTATGTCATTATCAAGATGGAAAAAGAAGCAATGAGCTATCTAAGATGCAAATGTAGCAGGCGTGAAATTCCGGAAACTCGACATTTTCCCTAAGGTCCTTATCGAAGAAGGTACAAAGTGAACGAAAATATTTTTATAACAACGTGCAAATAACACGTTAAAATGATCAGCGATTTACATCATGCGAAGGTAACATATATAATCAGGAGGTGTTCCCGACATATTTTTTAACACGTTATAAGTCATGCTCATTACAAAAAGACACGATTCATACATCCATACTATATAACGAGTCTGCCCTAACTCCGATAGTAAAATAAAGACAAATATATCAAAATATCCACTTTTTTATAAAGATCTGAGACTACCGATGTCCTCCTAATGTTACTTATTCATTTCAACCTTTCATCAATTATAATGATACTGATAATTATCCTCTACGTCACAATAGAACCTTTGGTGTGCCTCTAGCAATAATTCTTCGGATGAACACCAGATTGATTTTAATAGTTACGTCAACTAAAAATCTCTGCTAGTAATTGAAACTTAGTTTATTCCATTCCCTCTTTGCTGCTAGGTTTACCTGTAATTGATGTCAGTCAGCCTGTACATGATTGGACACACTTTTGCCCTCATTGTCCTCTATTCACTATTAGCAGACTTTCTAGTCTAAACGATTATATACTTTGAAATACTCGAACATTTCATAACCCACGAAGAAAATTAATAAACTTGTTATGTTAATTTAGAGATTTATTAACGTTACCAGACGTAAATTTTAGTTTCCATTCACTCAATCTATAAATACTGTCTCAAGATAAGATATGCTTATTAACTGTATAGACCAGCCACAGGATTGTTAGTGTATTAACTGGTTGAGTCTGTGTCTGCCTCCATTTAAGGGACATATTATGAAAATTAATCTTCCGTTGATGATTTCGTTAAAATTCATCTAAAACAATGCCATAGATTACAATATATGTGTTATTTATATAATATCATTCTATAAGCTATCAAATAGTTGAATGATATGTCTGCATAACTGTTTGTTATTGTAAGGAGAAGACTTTCAAAGGTTATACCTGTTGCCCCTTTCTTTTTTTCTGTCTTTTTTTTTGTCATTCAACTTTTGACAGTTAAATTTCAGAAAAAATACGAAGCATTCTATTTTTCCTGATTTATGTGTTATTCATGCATTAAAAATTCATGTTGTTATCAAACGAATGTCTCTTGTTTAAAAGGTACACTGACACGATGAGAATTTTCCCGGCCTGGGAATTTGCTTCAAAGAAGTTTCACATTACTAAAGTTTTTGACATATACAAGGTATACAATATGAAATAGATACTACTAAAGGATGATCAGCAACATACACACATTGTAACCGGCTGATTCATGTCTGCACTGGCTTTTTTTTTTTTTTTTTTTTTTTTTTTACATTTTGTAAGACTGTAACAAAACACCGGGGCGGGGGGGATGATGAGGAGGAGGAGGAGAGAGAGAGAGAGAGAGAGAGAGAGAGAGAGAGAGAGAGAGAGAGAGAGAGAGAGAGAGAGAGAGAGAGAGAGAGAGAGAGAGAGAGAGAGAGAGAGAGAGAGAGAGAGAGAGAGAGAGAGAGAGTTTGTGTGTGTGTTTGTGTGTGTGTGGTTTGTGTGATTTATAGGGTTTTCAACTAATTTTAATGACATCCATACTAAGTGTCCCTAGATCATACCACATATCAACCGGATGCAATTCACGCTAAGTAATTAAACATTAAATAAACGGATTAAAAAGTTTATTGGAACCACGCATACAGATTAACATCACGGACAGAAAAGAACGAGAATAAATTGATAAATACCATAGACTAAAGCCAAGCTTCACAAGCCTACACAAAAACCTCAAGAGTGTATCGAAATTCAGCAGACCGTAACGGACTTAGCAAATCCTAATTCTTAAAAGCGATTTTGAATTCAGGGACAAAAGAGAGCACTATTTTCGGGAGCTATGTTCATGTGACAACCCGTGCTTTTTAAAAGTTTGATAAAATTTTATTTACAAATAAACAGGTAAAAACGACATAGGACAAACTCCCATGACGTCAGAAACTGATGTACAAAACCGGTAGCCCGGTAAGGCGCAATTATCCCTACTTAAACAGAGTAACTATAGAAAGTTAAACTAACAATACAAACAAAATGAGATTTAAGATGGCGTAATGATCACAATGGAAGATTTACTACAAGTTCATCCTCAAGTACGTTACATTAGTCAGTAGTGCACCAGTAATCAGAGGATGTGGTTCTAGGGATACGAGTAAAATCAGTCTTAATACGTAGAATAATAAAAATTAAGGAAGTGGCAGATCAGCAAATCAGAAGTAGGAAACATTTTGTCATTTTTTTTAAATACAACGGATATGCCAAATAGACCATAACGCTTCTGCCACTAGAAACAGGACGGGATACTTTACTTTTAGAGTGAGGCTTACTGGAAAATGAAAACGCCAAAGTGCCGAATCAGTAGGTATTTTGTTGTCTGAAAACATGAGTATCCAGGAACTTACTAGAGATACCAACGTCTGAATGAAGGGACATTCAAACAATAAGTGAGGAATGGTCTCAATTTTATCGCAAAAAGTACAATGTTTGGAGGATACGACGCCAAATGTATACAATCGAAAATTCACAGGTAATGTTTCAAGAACTATTTTAAAAATAATATCACGTGAGCAATTATCTAAAAACTTGTTTGAAATATTGAGGAAAACACAACTGAAATTGACAGTTGGGAAAATCTTTACAATTCTGGGCGACTGAATGACACCAGACAATATGGTAACATAAAATTCTTTGGCACTAACAGACTCAAAGTTAGACTTTGGAAAATCCTTTCTGTATGTTTGAAAATATTTAAGAATACTTGTATAATAGGTAGGACACCACTGATTGTGCGGGAAATTAATGTCAACTGCAAAAAGCTCACGAAAATGTAAGGAGAGCCAGTATTTGGTGAAAAACCTCCATTTGGCCTCCGTATCTTTAAAAACAGAGTTCTGGCAATGTTTCAAGTATAAAGCCTGTAATTTAGACTAAATGTGAACAATACCAAGTTCACCACTAGTGACGGGGGCATAGGCAGCAGAGCGCGCAAGTGGCTCCGACTTAGAATTCCAAAGAAACCTAAATAGAGTTCTCTGAAAAAGTTCTAAATAATGACTTGGCATTATGAGGGCAGTACCAGTATACCAGAGTTTGCTGCATGCCAGGACCTTGATAACAATATATTTGTGTGTTAGAGATAAATGTCTCATTTTCCATGAATCCAAGGTCCTGGAAATTTTTCGGAAAATCTGTTGCCAAATACCGTCATGGGTGACGTTATTACCGGCTAAAACCCACAATTCTTATGTTTTTCAACCCAACCAATGCCAAAGGGATGATCAGAACGTGATTTCCATTTCCCAAGCCAAATACCCATATTTTTCTGCTTATTCAATCATGCCCCTGACTCTTTGCCGTACAAGTCACACCAATGGAATAATTTTGAAATAGGGGAATCAGAACAGCAAATACCAGTACTATCATTGGCATAAAGGGGAAATTTTAGCAGAGGAACCCGGGAGTTTTAAACCAGTTATATAGGGATAATCGCGAACTTTTTTTTAGGAAAGGGTTCCAAAACCAAAACACATAAAAGGGGAGATAAACTACAGCATTGCCTTACACCACGAGTAATATGGAAAGGGTGAGATATAAACCCATTTTCAATAACAGATGACACTACATTGTTATATAATATACTGACTCACTCAATAAAATCAGAGCCACAGTTACCCAGAGCCCAGTACCTTAAAAAACTCATAGTCACACGGTCAAAAGTCTTCTCCTGATCAAGAGATATAAATGCACATTTGATATCCTTTTGGTTAACATAATCAACAATATTACGTAACAAATGACAATTTTCAAAAATAGATCTGCCCTTAATCGCACAAGTCTAATCAGGGCCAACGAGTTTATCAATAACTTTACCTAATCTATTGGTAATTATTTTATACTCAATATTGACCAGCGATATTGGCCTTCAATTTAAACGTTACCGTGTCCAAATTGTACAACATATTTAAATGGGTTATATAATCATGTTGGTATTATTTTCGGAATTCTGTCGACATTCTATCCAGCAAACTCCAAATATAGTATTAAATGGTGATATAGACGTTGACCATTTAACTGTAGAAAACACCCACATTGTTTGTGATATTGTCCACATCTTTCACGAGACTAACCTAACCGACAAACCGACACGTGTAGGACGTTATCTACCTTACTTGACACGTGTATTTCTAACTTTTATGATGTAATTGACAAGCATGGTATATCTGACCATAAAGCGACGACTGTCGAATTGACTGTAGGGACTGTACCAGGAGGTATAAACGAATCACAATATGTTATAATGAAGCTAATTACGACATTTTCAATAATAAACTAACCGATACAGACTAGGTACATGTGTGTTCAGTTTACAGGAAAATACCTGGACTTAGCTGGGAAGTGTTACAAACTGTTACAATATGACATAATATCCAGCCCTAGTTTAATTCCTTTACCTTCGACGGGAAATTACAATAGGAGACAGATATTAAAAAATATTTGAATCAAATCTCTCTATACGTAAGAGATGAAATTTCAGAAATAATGTAGCGAATTCAAGACTGCTGTAGAGACTGTGTTCTATACCTAGTGCTCATCTGCCAGAAACCGCTTGTATTCCGAAACAGTGCGGCTTATACGTGTGGATGAAAAATCGGTAGAAAAAAAAAAGAAAGAAAAGAAATGAAATGTATTGTCTGGAAATTGGTTCCGGACCGTTATAAATTTCGAATAGGCCATTTAGTCGAGGTGTATCACATGCACTATTGACCTGCGTGACCTCGCCGCACCTCGCTTCCAGGAAGAATAAAAACTAGTGTTATAAACAAAGGGTATCAGTACATCTGTACTTTATGAGTACCTGTTCATCACGTGATTATGACTGAAATAGATCGTCTATAACCGTAATTTGCAATGATTTTAACAGTGAAATGAAAATAATATAGTCGTGGATTTAATTAACGGTACCTTTTCATATGAATAACCATAATATCTTCTGAACTTTCGCTTTTGCTTCGGAAGCCGTTGCGGAAGTTAACAGTAGCCTGTGGCATCCTGGGATCGATAAGTCATATGGTCAAATTCTAGAACGACCGTATTGCTTGTTTACGATAAGAATGGCTTCGTGAAACTTACAAATAGTAATATTGGAGTATAAGAATTTTGTCAGCATGCAAAGGCATTCGCTTATATGTAAAAGTACAGACACCGATGGTTATATTGTTAAGTAAACCGTACGTAACGTCAGGCCCTAATTTTGTACTCTAAACTGAAACTTCCTATAAAAGAATTTCCTTTTACTGTTGCAATATATTTTTTAACATTGTAATGGCGTCATGGTCACCCTCTCGGATCACAAAGGTGATGACCCTTGTACCTGTCTCCAGGGAAATGTTTCCAGTCTCCGTCTTTTCTTTGTAGATATGGACCACCTTACCATAGAATCCGTCAAAATGCGAGATGATACCGTCATCGGACATCCAGGAGGGCAACCACTGGACACGTAGTCAATTTCCGACGGTCGCACGGCTCCGGCTGGAAAGAAAAGTGCTCCCACTCTATGGTGCTAGACTCCACGATCCTGTCTACTGTTGTAGCTGAAGCAAACGTGGCAAACCAAGAGTTAGGTGCCTCACACCTAAAATCTGCCTTTAGCTCATCCGCAGGAAGACCACCATCCAGCAAAACCTTCGCCACCTCGAAACGGGTAACTGACTTTCTTCTCGGACCAGAGATTTGAAACCGGACTGAACTCTTTAGAACATCATCATCATTATTTGATACAGTCATAGTTTTTTTCGTTTCATAAAATCTTATTAAGTATTGACAGGTTAAAAACGTAAAAGGGCAGGCCCTAATGAGGCCAGCCACGGATGGACAACCGGTAGCCCCGGTGAGGTGCAATTATCCCTGACAACTACGATGTACAATATTTGTACTGATTTAATTACTCTAAATTAATAACACGATTATAAACCAGTAACAATAGCTATAGGAATACACAAAATAGAAAGGAAAACGATAATCAAACAATTTAAACCTGGTAGCAATGATCAATTATTGAAGGCCAAGATTAATATAAAGAATGAGATAAAACATGAAAGTTACACAGCTGAAGGAACATTTATTACCAACTCCTCGTCTCGAATAGTACAAAAATATCCGTAGTATACCAATACTCGGGGAAAGTAGTTTGGGGGAGTCGGGTGGAATCGGACCTAATACGAAGAATGGCATTACCGAGAAAGTGGCAGACGAGATAATCAGATGTGGGAGCCTTTCTATCATATTTTTTAATGCAACGGATATGCCAAATGGAGGATAACGATTCTGCCACTAAGAGAACAAGTGGGACTTTAGTTTTAGATTGAGAGTAACCAGGAAGGGGAAAAGCCAAAGAGCCGAATCAGTGGGGACCTTATTCTCCGAGATCTGGTGTACCCAGGTATTAACTAATGATACTAGAGGCTGGATAAATGAACATCTATAAAAATAGGTGAGAAAAGGTCTCAAATTCATCACAAAATGTACAGCTCCCTGAAGCCTCAACACCAAATTTATACATACGAAAGTTAACAGGTAAAATTTCATGGACAATCTAAAAAACAACATCCCGGGATCGGGTATCCAAAAATTGTTTGGAAACGTTGAAGAAGACTCGGCGGAAATCTATGGTGGGATAGACCCTTACAATACGTGGTGTCTTAATGATACTAGATAACAATGGACCATAAAACTCTTTGGTTGTAGATAACTCAATATTTGACTTCGGAAAATCCTTCCTGTACGTC
Source organism: Ylistrum balloti (assembly GCF_031769215.1). NCBI lineage: Eukaryota > Metazoa > Mollusca > Bivalvia > Pectinida > Pectinidae > Ylistrum > Ylistrum balloti. Next base: position 843,926 of record NW_026782307.1, on the reverse strand, counting down.
TGAAAAACCTTTTTCGAATAAAAACTTGGGCACAAATCACTGTGACGAGATTTATTATCAAACTGTGTGAAATATTCACGGAAATCTAGAGAGAGCCAGTACAAAGTAAAAAACCACCACTTGACCTCTGTATCTTTGAAAACAAAACTCTGATAAAGCTTCAAGCATAAGGCTTGACGTTTAGTTTTAATGTCAATAATACCAAGTCCACCACTAGTGGGAGGCCCATTAGCTGCGGCGCGCGCAAGTGACTCCGACTTTGAATTCCGTAAAAAATCTGAACAATGACCTCTGGAAAAGTTTCACTTAATGCTGAGGCATTAAGAGGATAGTACCAACATTATAGATTTTGCTACAGGCAAGGACCTATATGATAATAGATTTTTTAGTCCGAGATAAATTTCGCATTTTCCACATATCTTAAGTCATTGAGAATTTCTGAAAGACCGGCTGCCAAATATCGTCAGGGGAAATGTTATTCCCAACCAAAATCCCACAAATCTTATGTTTTTCAACCCAACTAATGCAAAAATGTCCATAGTTTGCTGTCTATTCAATTTAGCCCACGACGCTTTGCCGTATAAATCACACCAGTAAAACAGGTTTTGAATAGACTTATCTGTGCAGCAAATGCCTGTACTATCATCAGCATAGAGGGAAATTTTAGCTGACTGGGAGGAACCCGGAAGTTTGAAACCAATTATTACGGGATTATCGCGGACTTTTTTTTAGCAAAGGGTTCAAAAACCAAAACACATAAAAGGGGAGATAAACTACAGCATTGCCTTACACCACGAGTAATATGGAAAGGATGAGATATAAACCCATTTTCAATAACAGATGACACTACATTGTTATATAATTTACTGACCCACTCAATAAAACCAGAGCCACAATTATATGCACCCAGTACCTTAAAAAACTCATAGTTCACACGGTCAAAAGTCTTCTCCTGATCAAGAGATATAAATGCACATTTGATATCCTTTTGGTTAACATAATCAACAATATTACGTAACAAATGACAATTTTCAAAAATAGATCTGCCCTTAATCGCACAAGTCTAATCAGGGCCAACGAGTTTATCAATAACTTTACCTAATCTATTGGTAATTATTTTATACTCAATATTGACCAGCGATATTGGCCTTCAATTTAAACGTTACCGTGTCCAAATTGTACAACATATTTAAATGGGTTATATAATCATGTTGGTATTATTTTCGGAATTCTGTCGACATTCTATCCAGCAAACTCCAAATATAGTATTAAATGGTGATATAGACGTTGACCATTTAACTGTAGAAAACACCCACATTGTTTGTGATATTGTCCACATCTTTCACTAGACTAACCTAACCGACAAACCGACACGTGTAGGACGTTATCTACCTTACTTGTCACGTGTATTTCTAACTTTTATGATGTAATTGACAAGCATGGTATATCTGACCATAAAGCGACGACTGTCGAATTGACTGTAGGGACTGTACCAGGAGGTATAAACGAATTACAATATGTAATAATGAAGCTAATTACGACATTTTCAATAATAAACTAACCGATACAGACTAGGTACATTTGTTCTCAACGACGCACTCCCCAGACGACATGTGTGTTCAGTTTACAGAAAAATACCTGGACTTAGCTGGGAAGTGTTACAAACTGTTACAATATGACATAATATCCAGCCCTAGTTTAATTCCTTTACCTTCGACGGGAAATTACAATAGGAGACAGATATTAAAAAATATTTGAATCAAATCTCTCTATACGTAAGAGATGAAATTTCAGAAATAATGTAGCGAATTCAAGACTGCTGTAGAGACTGTGTTCTATACCTAGTGCTCATCTGCCAGAAACCGCTTGTATTCCGAAACAGTGCGGCTTATACGTGTGGATGAAAAATCGGTAGAAAAAAAAAAGAAAGAAAAGAAATGAAATGTATTGTCTGGAAATTGGTTCCGGACCGTTATAAATTTCGAATAGGCCATTTAGTCGAGGTGTATCACATGCACTATTGACCTGCGTGACCTCGCCGCACCTCGCTTCCAGGAAGAATAAAAACTAGTGTTATAAACAAAGGGTATCAGTACATCTGTACTTTATGAGTACCTGTTCATCACGTGATTATGACTGAAATAGATCGTCTATAACCGTAATTTGCAATGATTTTAACAGTGAAATGAAAATAATATAGTCGTGGATTTAATTAACGGTACCTTTTCATATGAATAACCATAATATCTTCTGAACTTTCGCTTTTGCTTCGGAAGCCGTTGCGGAAGTTAACAGTAGCCTGTGGCATCCTGGGATCGATAAGTCATATGGTCAAATTCTAGAACGACCGTATTGCTTGTTTACGATAAGAATGGCTTCGTGAAACTTACAAATAGTAATATTGGAGTATAAGAATTTTGTCAGCATGCAAAGGCATTCGCTTATATGTAAAAGTACAGACACCGATGGTTATATTGTTAAGTAAACCGTATATCATATATATTTTCATATATTCAAACACAGAGATGTTGTCCATTCAGACTCTCTTTCGGTACAACAAAGTCTTGCCTTTAAAACAAATTTTAACAGCTCAGCAGCAGGAGGAATGAAACCAATATACCAATGATAAATTGCACTCCGTAAAACCTTTCATCGGTGAATGGTCTCCATGCTATAGAGACAACACCGAAGCAAAGTTGTCCTTGCCCGTCATCAGATGGGACATACGTACCTTACACATTCATATGTTGCAAGGCGAAGAATATCCTCGGTGCATAGGATGAGCCATTCACCATTAGTTTTTTTTTTTAAATTCCTTTTTTTCTGATCTACTATTCGACTTGGCAACCAACTAGATCTAGAGATTAGGCAAAGTACTTCATTAGCAGTATTTACAAAATCTATCTTAGATAAAACATAAAAATACCTAACTACTACTCTGTAGTAGATAGAATGTCTACTAGTTTGCATGTAAGATTAGGAGATAATGGTAGCACATCAAACTACGACCTTTTCCAAACTCAACAGATTGAGTATCCTCACTGTCTATGTGATCATCCTACTGAGGATGCATATGACTTCTTCGCTTGTAGAAATTATGTAGAACACAGAATAGAATGGTACTGCAATCTAAATAATCTTATACCGCTTGACGCACAACTATTACTACATGGAAGCAGTGGTTTATCTGTAGAAAAGGATGTAATGATATGCCAAAACACAAAGAAATACATTCATGACTCAGATAGATTTTACTTTTATAATTGTATGTTTATCAAATCTTCTCCGATGCTGATGGAAAAAGAGAAACAAACATTTCAGAAGGCAACGAAGCGAACGGAGAAAGCAAACGATGACACAGGATGTGACGGACATTTGTAATAGCAGAGTTTTTGTAAAATGAGCAATGTAAACTACTGCCACTACTACCGGCTTCGGAACTGTTTATTCAATTAATGATATATATCATCTCACCTCAGACTAGAAAGACCTAAAATCATTGGTCGAGAGATGTCACATGGTGACCCACTATAATTCAATAGTGGGTCACTTTGTCCCGTTAGATGGCGCAACGTGTTTTATAGGGGGTCACTTTGATTTAATGGCGCCGACCACGTCAACCGCTTCGGAAAATGAACTTTACAAAATCGCCTCTTCGGTCATGATGTTGAATACAGTTGCTTCCTATGTCTTTAAAAAACAACCAAAAAAACTGACAATAATAAGAGTTATTCCCCTTACACCGTAGAAATTTTAAGTGCAGTTTTGAGCTATTTTTGGATGGCGTTTCACGCGTCTCGGCCACTCGGAATGTTTACAAAATGGACCGCTTTGGGCAGACGACACCGGCAGATATCAATAAAAAAAAGACTAAATAGTCAAGCACCAAAGACCTTGAATCCTAACTAAACGGCAGCTTAGTGCTTTAGAGATTATTTATTGGAAAAGAAACAAGACACAGAGTTTGAATCGTTCAGTCCACAACAATTAGATGAGAGTTTATTCCATTTTTATGTGGATGCGAGGAAAACTGATGGGAGTCATTACAAACCTACTAGTCTGGAGGCATTACGCCATGGAATTAACAGGTATTTGAAAATCTATTTCTAAAGAAGGAAAGTTTTTTTGAAGTTACTGTTTGGAACTGGTATCAGACTGATTTGTTAAATTGTGATTGCTTTGTTATACATGCAATAAATGAAATAACATGATGATACATGGGTTGTTAATGTATAAAAAGGGTCCTGGATGCGATAAATTCGTTAGATAGTCCTCTTACTGAACCTCTGTAGAGCCAAAGAGGGTCAGTAAAATGTATAGCAGGCTCCGGCTCCGCCCTCTGCCTATACATATTACTGACCCTTTTTGGCTCTATAGAGGGTCAGTAAGAGACTATTAAACTTATAATATGCCATGATTATTCATATTCACTTTAATAGAACATTTCCTCCTCCTCCTCCTCCTCTCTCTCTCTCTCTCTCTCTCTCTCTCTCTCTCTCCTCTCTCTCTCTCTCTCTCTCTCTCTCTCTCTCTCTCTCTCTCTCTCTCTCTCTCTCTCTCTCTCTCTCTCTCTCTCTCTCTCTCTCTCTCTCTCTCTCTCTCATGAAAGTGTAATAAAATTTAAAAACTTCAGTTGGGAAAAGTCTTCATAAAGGCCTTCATATAAGTTTTAAAACTTGTGTCCCAACCATTTGTATATTGATACCAACAAAGAGGGTCAGTAAGAGACTATTAAACTTATAATATGCCATGATTATTCATATTCACTTTAATAGAACATTTCCTCCTCTCTCTCTCTCTCTCTCTCTCTCTCTCTCTCTCTCTCTCTCTCTCTCTCTCTCTCTCTCTCTCTCTCTCTCTCTCTCTCTCTCTCTCTCTCTCTCTCTCTCTCTCTCTCTCTCTCTCTCTCTCTCTCTCTCTCTCTCTCTCTCTCTCTCTCTCTCTCTAAAAGTGTAATTAAATTTAAAAACTTCAGTTGGGAAAAGTCTTCATAAAGGCCTTCATATAAGTTTTAAAACTTGTGTCCCAACCATTTGTATATTGATACCAACAAAATATGTTAAATTAATAATCAAAGGCTCTTTCCGACGTCTGTTTATTGTTCTCACCTCTGCAGGTTTCATCGGACACTCTTTGTTTTCGGTTTCTGTAAAAATCTTTGGTGAAAAATGCCCTCCAAAAACTGATATTTTTTCATTATTCTGTTTTTTCTCGTCAGCTCATTTTTTAATCTTTATGGTATTGTTTCACGATTTTTCAAGATATGATTAAAGGCAATTTTAAAAAATTCTAAGTATAAGAAGAATCTACATACATTACAATACATATGTCATCGTGTTTTCCAACCATTGTTATTGTGATTGAATTATTGTTATCGAATATCACACAGTCGATTGTTTGAAAAAGCAAGATAGGAACGATGAAGAGAACAGAGATAAAATCGTTATCAATACGAGACAATTTGGCGAATTATAGTCCCTCGCCTGTCACAACGCCTCATCAAAGAAAACACATACTAAAAGTATGAAGTTCCAGTGAGAAGTAGAGCCCGGAAATTTGATGTTTGTCAAAGGTCAAAATAAAGGTCAGAGTGACCTACTTTTGATACATGACACACCGCCTCACCATGGTGATCCAATTCCTTAAGTATGAAGTTTCAGTGGCTAGTAGTGTAGGAGATAGAGAAGAGAGACAACTGAAGGAGGCGTACAACGCAGAACTACATACAGAATGTATAAACAGTTCCATCAGCATTCTCAGTGAGGGACTAATATGAGGGAGACTTTTTGAAAGTCGACATATCGGAGCCAGCACTCGAGTTAAGTCTTGAACAACCTTTTAATGGATGTTTAAATCATAAAAATTGGCAGGCAAAAGATTTGTTTCAGCAGTGGAAGATGTGACTGCAAGATTGGTGTTTAGATTTTTCAACTCCTACATATGTAGGTTAAAGTTCAATCTGTTTAATGAGATATTTCTATCTCAACTAAAGGAAGCACTTGATTGAATATTCGCCCCTGTGTTGCTTTCGACCATTTTTTCGACAAAGAGGCGGCATCAGTTTTAATCCCCATTTACATATGATGGGAATATTCCTGCCTAATCGTCTATATAAGACATGATCGACATCAGAATCAAAATTTTAAAAATCTAACACAACAACATCATAATCATCCTAACTCAAATTCATAAAACTTAGGCAAAATATCGACAAAAGAAAGATTTACACGAAGACCCTGAAAATGTACCAGGAGAACAAGACCAAGTGTTCCGGAGGAGTAAGCATCTTCTGCTTCATCGACGACACCCGCCATGTAAAACCCTGGTCAATTAAAGAAAGTAATGTCATGCGCTCACATGCAAACTAACGAACATCAAATACGTCCAGCTTTATATCACACGGAGAAATAGATTATAAATCTGTCTTCATTTTAAGAAGCGTGATAAAAAATAATCGCACTAAGTTTCCTGCTGTACGTCATGGCGAGGTCTTGTGGTCGCTTGTAACACAGTCACACAACATTTATAACACTTAAATGTATATTTATGGAACAGAACCATACACAAATAACTTTCAACTTGTAACCATTATGAAAATGCTCCAAGATGACGTCATTGCACCACCCACAATAGTTTTTTCTCTCTCCCCATTTCTTGTGAATAGCACTTCAGATATAAATGAATTTGTGTAAGTAGAAAAAGTAGGATTTTTATCAGGTTGGGTTTCACGAACTTTTTCTAATAAATTTAGATTATTGAAAGTTCATATATAATTCAGGTCTTGTTTTATAATTTTCCCAAAAAAGACAATGTACATTTTCTATTAACAAAACCCACATACCAAGTTTATTTTATATATAATAAGAACTTTACATAGAGCAACCCAAATGAACCAACAGTATATTTATTAGACAAATAGAATTATTGATATTAAGCAATATAACCAACTACGCAAGAGAAATAGAAAAGTGCACCAAACATGAAGACGGATGTTGAGGATAATTAACAGAAAAGACAAAGGCCTTTTCCACTGTAGAAATATGTAGAGAATACAAACCTTTCCTGTATATTCTTTAACATTTCACATTTAATCCGTATTTAATTTCTCCATAGGACTTACAACACAAGGTGTTATGAACACGCTGGTTGGTATATGGTTATAACTTAAATGAAAGCTTTGTAAAAATGGTTATCCTTAACTTCCTTGAAAATATTGGACAAATAAAATTTATTTCATGAAATAAATACATTTGTGTTAGATGGTTACTTTATATATTCATATATATATATATGTATAATTGTCATAATCCTACAGATGTTCTTCACATTATAATGTTATGTAAGTTGGCTCTTGCATGATTTTGTTATTTGGAATAAGATCTTGAACTCTGACCACCTGGTGACCATCTGTTACCCTATGTAGTTTGTATCTCTTGTTATTTGGATGTTATGTGTGCGCACGTGTTAGCTAAGAGGGCCGTGTAGGGCAACTCGCTATGCGGTCACGGTTTTAGCTTGACCAGTCAGAGGGGCTGTTCACGTGACCAGCGGCAGTAGCCGTGATGCTAGGCGGTCAGGGCCTGGATTGACCAATCAGCGAGGCGCGCACCTCTTCGTGATTTTGACCGCGTCATATCTTCATCACTCCTCATAATTTTTCTGCTGCTGTAATTACGTTTTATATCTTTCGAAGTCCCACCCATACCACACTCCCACATTTTGTCTTGAGCCAGCTTATATATCCATGTTTTTGGGTGTTTTTTTTTTAAATTCAAACTTATTTGTGTATGCCGATAATTTGTACCCCATCTTTTTGTTGTACATATAGACTGAAGTTAATGTCATTCAGATCTATATATTATATAACAACAGTGATTAATATCATGGTTGTATTTGAAATGTTCCTGTCATTTAATAAATGACCATTTGACAACATTTCTTTTCACTGTTGTTGTTTTTTGTTTATAAGATATGTACAACAAATAACAAGCGGCAGTCTCTGAGCTGGTTTACCGTGCTAACACAAATATCAATCTTCGTTATACATGAGTAAGTAAGCTGTCGAATTGTCAGGCGATAGTGTGTTTTATCCATGTCGCTCCTTATTGTTGCGAAAGTGGAACTGTACTAAGCCTTTGCTGTTGGTCGCCATTTGACATAATTAATCAATGCAACAGCACACACACCACCACACACACCACCACCATCACCACCACCACCATCACCACCACACACACACACCACCACCACCACCACACAATCACACTCACACCACCACCATACACACACCACCACCACACACTCCACCACCACCACACTCACACACACACACACCACCACCACCACCACCACACACACACACCACCACCACCACACAATCACACTCACACCACCACCATACACACACCACCACACACACACACACACCACCACCACCACCACCACCACACAATCACACACACACCACCACCACCACACTATCACACACAACATCACACAATAATACCAACACCATCACACCAGACGGATTCCAAATACTTAAAAAATCGAATACACCTTTTAATGCACATTTAGAAGTATATATAGTAGAGCCATACATTAATTTTACTGCATGATACACCTGTTTTGTCCTTCTAGGACTCGTCTTTGATGCTAAGGGCCAAATTTTTTGAAATCCAGGTAGCAACAAAGATTATTTCTGGACAGTTTGGCTGCTTGGGATATCATAAACTTAATCTATCTGATAGGTAGCACATAATAACAATCATTATACTGTTGCACTGACAAAGGAGAGACAACTGTGACGTTGAGCTTGGTAAATCAAAGCTTTGTTCCTATCAACCACAAACACTTACCATAAGGAAAAATTCACTTGAAAAACTTGGCTAAACTTGGTGATGCGATGAGCAAAATGTTTGCATAATGTTGTCGTACATAGCCAATAGCCTAGAATTTCTTTCGTCAGTTCCACTCTTCACAAAATATTAGGTCTATTGAAAGGCTTCCTTACACCAGAAACAAGCACGCTCCAAAACATGGAAAATGTACACGTTCATATATCTGTATACCTTCCTCCATTGCAAAAGCTTATCACCTTTTAGAGATCTACAAGAGATACACAAGTGAATAGCCCAATAATTCAATCGATTCGTAATTTCCGTATATTTGACCATTTGCGAACAAAGTCAACTACATGTATACATTCTGAACCGTGCCTTTACTCTATTTAATTTATTTAATTTATTTAAGCCTATCAAGGTTATAGGAAATAGATCGAAATTTTAGAGAGAAGATCTCCGGACAAGATTTACATTATCAAAACAATAAGGGACTGTAACTCTTCGTAAAACAGTCAAATGAAAATGGGGTTCAGGACAACATGGAAATGAAGCTTACCGAGTTTGAATATGATCGGTTGAAAACTGTGGCAGGAGATCTCCAGAAAAGATTACGACGGACGAAATGATAGTCACATACCATAAGACGTTCAATCATTTTTTTTAACGACATTATTAAAAAAAACAAAACAAATGAACAGGCTCAAATTCTATCTGCATTTATTTTTTAAATAATGCTTCACCAGTCAAACAGTGGGAAACGATCGAATCTTATTTACTTATATCCGTTCTTGTCTTTTTTCATTGAAAAAAGGTTTGACCAAATGCCAGCAGTGTTGCTAATTCCTCATTAAACCGTATATAACTAGATGCATAGGTTTGAAGTGTCCCTTAATTTTCTTATCACATTGCAGCTCTAAGGTCCCTTGTTATTATTGTTATTTTGTGTAATTGTGTGGATGAAAAATCGGTAGAAAAAAAAAAGAAAGAAAAGAAATGAAATGTATTGTCTGGAAATTGGTTCCGGACCGTTATAAATTTCGAATAGGCCATTTAGTCGAGGTGTATCACATGCACTATTGACCTGCGTGACCTCGCCGCACCTCGCTTCCAGGAAGAATAAAAACTAGTGTTACAAACAAAGGGTATCAGTACATCTGTACTTTATGAGTACCTGTTCATCACGTGATTATGACTGAAATAGATCGTCTATAACCGTAATTTGCAATGATTTTAAGAGTGAAATGAAAATAATATAGTCGTGGATTTAATTAACGGCAAGAATGGCTTCGTGAAACTTACAAATAGTAATATTGGAGTATAAGAATTTTGTCAGCATGCAAAGGCATTCGCTTATATGTAAAAGTACAGACACCGATGGTTATATTGTTAAGTAAACCGTACGTAACGTCAGGCCCTAATTTTGTACGTAGGCAACATTTCAAAGCTCCCAAACCAAACGAGTTCGATAATTACTATTTTCCGTTTATATATTAAATATCATATATATTTTCATATATTCAAACACAGAGATGTTATCCATTCAGACTCTCTTTCGGTACTACAAAGTCTTGCCTTTGAAACAAATTTTAACAGCTCAGCAGGAGGAATGAAACCAATATACCAATGATAAATTGCACTCCGTAAAACCTTTCATCGGTGAATGGTCTCCATGCTATAGAGACAACCACCGAAGCAAAGTTGTCCTTGCCCGTCATCAGATGGGACATACGTACCTTACACATTCATATATGTTGCAAGGCGAAGAATATCCTCGGTGCATAGGATGAGCCATTCACCATTAGTTTTTTTTTTAAATTCCTTTTTTTCTGATCTACTATTCGACTTGGCAACCAACTAGATCTAGAGATTAGGCATAGTACTTCATTAGCAGTATTTACAAAATCTATCTTAGATAAAACATAAAAATACCTAACTACTACTCTGTAGTAAATAGAATGTCTAATAGTTTGCATGTAAGATTAGGAGATAATGGTAGCACATCAAACTACGACCTTTTCCAAACTCAACAGATTGAGTATCCTCACTGTCTATGTGATCATCCTACTAAGGATGCATATGACTTCTTCGCTTGTAGAAATTATGTAGAACACAGAATAGAATAGTACTGCAATCTAAATAATCTTATACCGCTTGACGCACAACTATTACTACATGGAAGCAGTGGTTTATCTGTAGAAAAGGATGTAATGATATGCCAAAACACAAAGAAATACATTCATGACTCAGATAGATTTTACTTTTATAATTGTATGTTTATCAAATCTTCTCCGATGCTGATGGAAAAAGAGAAACAAACATTTCAGAAGGCAACGAAGCGAACGGAGAAAGCAAACGATGACACAGGATGTGACGGACATTTGTAATAGCAGAGTTTTTGTAAAATGAGCAATGTAAACTACTGCCACTTCTACCGGCTTCGGAACTGTTTATTCAATTAATGATATATATCATCTCACCTCAGACTAGAAAGACCTAAAATCATTGGTCGAGAGATGTCACATGGTGACCCACTATAATTCAATAGTGGGTCACTTTGTCCCGTTAGATGGCGCAACGTGTTTTATAGGGGGTCACTTTGATTTAATGGCGCCGACCACGTCAACCGCTTCGGAAAATGAACTTTACAAAATCGCCTCTTCGGTCATGACGTTGAATAGTTGCTTCCTGTGTCTTTAAAAAACAACCAAAAAAACTGACAATAATAAGAGTTATTCCCCTTACACCGTAGAAATTTTAAGTGCAGTTTTGAGCTATTTTTGGATGGCGTTTCACGCGTCTCGGCCACTCGGAATGTTTACAAAATGGACCGCTTTGGGCAGACGACACCGGCAGATATCAATAAAAAAAGACTAAATAGTCAAGCACCAAAGACCTTGAATCCTAACTAAACGGCAGCTTAGTGCTTTAGAGATTATTTATTGGAAAAGAAACAAGACACAGAGTTTGAATAGTTCAGTCCACAACAATTAGATGAGAGTTTATCCCATTTTTATGTGGATGCGAGGAAAACTGATGGGAGTCATTACAAACCTACTAGTCTGGAGGCATTACGCCATGGAATTAACAGGTATTTGAAAATCTATTTCTAAAGAAGGAACGTTTTTTTGAAGTTACTGTTTGGAACTGGTATCAGACTGATTTGTTAAATTGTGATTGCTTTGTTATACATGCAATAAATGAAATAACATGATGATACATGGGTTGTTAATGTATAAAAAGGGTCCTGGATGCGATAAATTCGTTAGATAGTCCTCTTACTGAACCTCTGTAGAGCCAAAGAGGGTCAGTAAAATGTATAGCAGGCTCCGGCTCCGCCCTCTGCCTATACATATTACTGACCCTTTTTGGCTCTATAGAGGGTCAGTAAGAGACTATTAAACTTATAATATGCCATGATTATTCATATTCACTTTAATAGAACATTCTCTCTCTCTCTCTCTCTCTCTCTCTCTCTCTCTCTCTCTCTCTCTCTCTCTCTCTCTCTCTCTCTCTCTCTCTCTCATGAAAGTGTAATAAAATTTAAAAACTTCAGTTGGGAAAAGTCTTCATAAAGGCCTTCATATAAGTTTTAAAACTTGTGTCCCAACCATTTGTATATTGATACCAACAAAGAGGGTCAGTAAGAGACTATTAAACTTATAATATGCCATGATTATTCATATTCACTTTAATAGAACATTTCCTCCTCCTCCTCCTCCTCTCTCTCTCTCTCTCTCTCTCTCTCTCTCTCTCTCTCTCTCTCTCTCTCTCTCTCTCTCTCTCTCTCTCTCTCTCTCTCTCTCTCTCTCTCTCTCTCTCTCTCTCTCTCTCTCTCTCTCTCTCTCTCTCTCTCTCTCTCTCTCATAAAAGTGTAATTAAATTTAAAAACTTCAGTTGGGAAAAGTCTTCATAAAGGCCTTCATATAAGTTTTAAAACTTGTGTCCCAACCATTTGTATATTGATACCAACAAAATATGTTAAATTAATAATCAAAGGCTCTTTCCGACGTCTGTTTATTGTTCTCACCTCTGCAGGTTTCATCGGACACTCTTTGTTTTCGGTTTCTGTAAAAATCTTTGGTGAAAAATGCCCTCCAAAAACTGATATTTTTTCATTATTCTGTTTTTTCTCGTCAGCTCATTTTTTAATCTTTATGGTATTGTTTCACGATTTTTCAAGATATGATTAAAAGCAATTTTAAAAAATTCAAAGTATAAGAAGAATCTACATACATTACAATACATATGTCATCGTGTTTTCCAACCATTGTTATTGTGATTGAATTATTGTTATCGAATATCACACAGTCAATTGTTTGAAAAAGCAAGATAGGAACGATGAAGAGAACAGAGATAAAATCGTTATCAATACGAGACAATTTGGCGAATTATAGTCCCTCGCCTGTCACAACGCCTCATCAAAGAAAACACATACTAAAAGTATGAAGTTCCAGTGAGAAGTAGAGCCCGGAAATTTGATGTTTGTCAAAGGTCAAAATAAAGGTCAGAGTGACCTACTTTTGATACATGACACACCGCCTCACCATGGTGATACAATTCCTTAAGTATGAAGTTTCAGTGGCCATTAGTGTAGGAGATAGAGAAGAGAGACAACTGAAGGAGGCGTACAACGCAGAACTACATACAGAATGTATAAACAGTTCCATCAGCACTCTCAGTGAGGGACTAATATGAGGGAGACTTTTTGAAAGTCGACATATCGGAGCCAGCACGCGAGTTAAGTCTTGAACAACCTTTTAATGGATGTTTAAATCATAAAAAATTGGCAGGCAAAAGATTTGTTGTAGCAGTGGAAGATGTGACTGCAAGATTGGTTTTTACATTTTTCAACTCCTACATATGTAGGTTAAAGTTCAATCTGTTTAATGAGATATTTCTATCTCAACTAAAGGAAGCACTTGATTGAATATTCGCCCCTGTGTTGCTTTCGACCATTTTTTCGACAAAGAGGCGGTATCAGTTTTAATCCCCATTTACATATGATGGGAATATTCCTGCCTAATCGTCTATATAAGACATGATCGACATCAGAATCAAAATTTTAAAAATCTAACACAACAACATCATAATCATCCTAACTCAAATTCATAAAACTTAGGCAAAATATCGACAAAAGAAAGATTTAACCAACTACACAAGAGAAATAGAAAAGTGCACCAAACATGAAGACGGATGTTGAGGATAATTAACAGAAAAGACAAAGGCCTTTTCCACTGTAGAAATATGTAGAGAATACAAACCTTTCCTGTATATTCTTTAACATTTCACATTTAATCCGTATTTAATTTCTTGATAGGACGTACAACACAAGGTGTTATGAACACGCTGGTTGGTATATGGTTATAACTTAAATGAAAGCTTTGTAAAAATGGTTATCCTTAACTTCCTTGAAAATATTGGACAAATAAAATTTATTTCATGAAATAAATACATTTGTGTTAGATGGTTACTTTATATATTCATGTATATATATATATATATATATATGTATAATTGTCATAATCCTACAGATGTTCTTCACATTATAATGTTATGTAAGTTGGCTCTTGCATGATTTTGTTATTTGGAATAAGATCTTGAACTCTGACCACCTGGTGACCATCTGTTACCCTATGTAGTTTGTATCTCTTGTTATTTGGATGTTATGTGTGCGCACGTGTTAGCTAAGAGGGCCGTGTAGGGCAACTCGCTATGCGGTCACGGTTTTAGCTTGACTAGTCAGAGGGGCTGTTCACGTGACCTGCGGCAGTTGCCGTGATGCTAGGCGGTCAGGGCCTGGATTGACCAATCAGCGAGGCGCGCACCTCTTCGTGATTTTGACCGCGTCATATCTTCATCACTCCTCATAATTTTTCTGCTGCTGTAATTACGTTTTATATCTTTCGAAGTCCCACCCATACCACACTCCCACATTTTGTCTTGAGCCAGCTTATATATTCATGTTTTTGGGTGTTTTTTTTTAAAATTCAAACATATTTGTGTATGCCGATAATTTGTACCCCATCTTTTTGTTGTACATATAGACTGAAGTTAATGTCATTCAGATCTATATATTATATAACAACAGTGATTAATATCATGGTTGTATTTGAAATGTTCCTGTCATTTAATAAATGACCATTTGACAACATTTCTTTTCCCTGTTGTTTTTTGTTTATAAGATATGTACAACAAATAACAAGCGGCAGTCTCTGAGCTGGTTTACCGTGCTAACACAAATATCAATCTTCGTTATACATGAGTAAGTAAGCTGTCGAATTGTCAGGCGATAGTGTGTTTTATCCATGTCGCTCCTTATTGGTTGCGAAAGTGGAACTGTACTAAGCCTTTGCTGTTGGTCGCCATTTGACATAATTAATCAATGCAACAGCACACACACACCACCACACACACCACCACCATCACCACCACCACCACCATCACCACCACACACACACACCACCACCACCACCACCACACAATCACACTCACACCACCACCATACACACACACCACCACCACCACCACACAATCACACTCACACCACCACCATACACACACCACCACCACACACTCCACCACAAACACACTCACACACACACACACACACCACACACCACACACACACACACACACACCACCACCACCACACACACACCACCACCACCACACAATCACACTCACACCACCACCATACACACACCACCACACACACACACACACACACCACCACCACCACCACCACACAATCACACACACACCACCACCACCACACTATCACACATAACATCACACAATAATACCAACACCATCACACCAGACGGATTCCAAATACTTAAAAAATCGAATACACCTTTTAATACACATTTAGAAGTATATATAGTAGAGCCATACATTAATTTTACTGCATGATACACCTGTTTTGTCCTTTTAGGACTCGTCTTTGATGCTAAGGGCCAAATTTTTTGAAATCCAGGTAGCAACAAAGATTATTTCTGGACAGTTTGGCTGCTTGGGATATCATAAACTTAATCTATCTGATAGGTAGCACATAATAACAATCATTATACTGTTGCACTGACAAAGGAGAGACAACTGTGACGTTGAGCTTGGTAAATCAAAGCTTTGTTCCTATCAACCACAAACACTTACCATAAGGAAAAATTCACTTGAAAAACTTGGCTAAACTTGGTGATGCGATGAGCAAAATGTTTGCATAATGTTGTCGTACATAGCCAATAGCTTAGAATTTCTTTCGTCAGTTCCACTCTACCACAAAATATTAGGTCTATTGAAAGGCTTCCTTACACCAGAAACAAGCACGCTCCAAAACATGGAAAATATAGACGTTCACATATTTGTATACCTTCCTCCATTACAAAAGCTTATCACCTTTTAGAGAGATCTACAAGAGATACACAAGTGAATAGCCCAATAATTCAATCGATTCGTAATTTCCGTATATTTGACCATTTACGAACAAAGTCAACTACATGTATACATTTTGAACCGTGCCTTTACTCTATTTAAACAAAACGTGAAGCTGAAAAATGAAGCTTATAACAAATTTAACGAATAAAAAATACAGATAAACGTAACAAATAGGCATGAAAATAGTTTTGGTAAAACTGTCATAAAACAGACATAGCAATTATATATCTATAGGATTTTACATAACACATCCTTTCTTTTTCCAAAATTTTTTTAAGTTGATAAAAAAAAGGATTAATAAGACTACAAAATGTAATACATAACTTGCCAACAGGGAAAAAACCTCAGGCTCACTCAAGATAAAAATTACAATAACAAATATTTTTAAAGATAGATTTAAGCATACCAACTTTTTAAGAGATGAGACGAAAAATAAAACAAAATCTAAATGCTTAAAAGAACAATGGACAATGATTTAGTGTTTAATGAAAAAAATATTTAAGAGAACATAATTTCATGTTACCAAGTTGCTAAAAAAACTGGCTGAAAACTGAGGGAGGAGCTGTTGAATCAAGGTACAAATGTTGAAAAAAAGATTTTTTAAAACATTGTAAAATCACAATGGTAGTAAGAAAAACACCATTTCTTATGCTGGTTATAAAGCTTACCAAGTTTCTGAAAAACGTTAAAAACTGAGGAAGGAAATCCAAATGCAAAATTAAAAAGCTAATAACGGGCAATAACTCTCTAAAAACGATGAATCAAACTGACGTGTAGGAAAGCACCACATTACATCATATTGATTTAAGCCTATCAAGTTTATAGGAAATAGATCGAAATTTGAGAGAGATGATCCCCGGACAAGATTTACATTGTAAAATCAATACGGGACAGTAACTCTTCGTAATACAGTCAAATGAAATTGGGGTTCAGGACAACGAAACTTTGTGTCATGCAGATGAAGCTTACCGAGTTTGAATACGATCAGTTGAAAATTGTGGTAGAAGATCTCCAGGCACATACCATAAGATGTTCCGTTAATTATTTTGACGAGATTAGGAAAAACAAGTGAACAGGTTCAAATTCTATCTTCATTTATTTTTTAATAATGCTTCACCCGTCAAACAGCGGGATCACGATTGAATCTGATTTACTTTCTTTTTTTAGAGTTTTTTTTTCATTGAAAAAAAGGGTTTGACCAAATGCCAGCAGTGTTGCTAATTCCTCATTAAACCGTATATAACTAGATGCATAGGTTTGAAGTGTCCCTTAATTTTCTTATCACATTGCAGCTCTAAGTTCCCTTGTTATTATTGTTATTTTATGTAATTGATATTACGTTCCTGTACTATGTTATAGTTGTTTTACGATCATATTGTCAAATTATGAATGCATTTACAATCATGACATATCTTTTAATTAAAGTTTATCAGGGAGATACTTCGGAATCCTACACTATTCCATTTTATATTGTTTCCGCCATGTTGTCGTGCACAAATGTTTGTATTTGACACCTGCAGAGGAAAAATGCAAGTAACTCTTGCCTGTTTTCATAATATTTGGAAACAAAAATAGGCAAAAGACGATCGATCGATCGTTCAAGCTTCGAAGATAAAAGTGGAATATATGTTTTTATTTTCTATATCTATACTATGCAACTGAAAGAGTAAGAATGATCGAAATGACGGGTAGTGTCCATGCATTCTGATCTTCCATGGTTATTACCCCTCGTTTCAATCGAACAGTACGATGGTATAGCGATAAGCTTAACAGCCGATGGGGGCGAGAATGTCTCAAAGGTGTAACAAGGTGCTTATATTCAAAGTCGAAAAACGACCGGAGAATAATATGACATATAGATATGACATATTTTCATTATAATGTGTTTGAATAAAGATAAGATATTTGTATATTCTTTGTGAACAGCTGTGATATGTACTCATCCAGTTTACATACATTGAAATTTTATTGATTGGGAACTTCGGTTTATGTGATATGAACATAACCTTACCATACTGGTTGTGTACTGGTTGCAAATTATGACATTTCAGTAAAAAATAAAATCTTCGAAAAATATGCCACTTCAGTTTCCGCTTTCAGTTTTCGTTACGGCTAAGTTGATTTATTTTGGTTTTCTAGTTTTCACACTGTTTTTGTTCACTTGAAAAAACAACATTTGCATAATAAGACAAACATCACAGAGAAACTTTCTTTGACATTCCTAACGGCCCGACAGCACATAAAACGTCATTAGGGTCATCAAACGGAAAGACACACAGTGATCCAAAAAGGAAATTTCGTCAAATAAACTTAAAGGTAAAAGACATATGCTGAAATTTTAAAATGGTTATATTATCAAAAAATATTAAAATTGTAAGTCTATAACATTAAGACCAATCAACGATGATAGGTCATATGGAGTGCGATTTATTGTTAACATATTGATTCCATTCCTCCTGCCACTGAGCTATTAAATATAGTTTGATAAACGGTTTAAAATCAGTAAAATTAATTTAAAAAAACAACAGATGAAAGCGATAATGATTCCTTTTCGGCACGATCTGCTTTTTCATGATATATTATTAATGTATTACGAATGAAAATATTTTTGATATTTCTATTGCATCATGTTGTGAAACCATGGTCGCGGCAACCATATCGTTATCTTTTGAACCATCAGTATAGAAATGTAGAAATATTTTATGTCTTAACTGCAGTTTCAAGAAGGATGAACGAAAGGTGCAACTGTCAGTGTCTCCTGGTAGCAAGAAACTCTTAATTTTATTTTTTTCCTGTAATTATTGGTCATGTTTGAGATAAACAGGTATAGCAGTTTGGCTATTAAAATACATAATTACATGTATATATGTTTATAAACTACATAAAAATTACATTGATAGTAGAGAGATAAAATTTGTGTGAATAAAACATTTCCTCTGATTTCTGATATGTGATTGCCATGGTTACCTACAAAAAATACTAAAAATGCAAAAATGCTGCTAAATCAAACCTAACACTACAACTTCATACAAGAAATTTATTTCTAAGCACCTGTCTTAAAATCAACAACGCTGTCATGGTAACAAACTACTTACATTTCAGCAAATTCCAACTCGGAAATCCTTCATAACATGACTACATATAAACACTTATATATTTCACTTCCTGTAAAGCTGATTTTTGGTGCGTGGACACAGATTCGAGACTGCTTAATTAGTAATCTCCAACACAAAGCTAAAATATTGTTCTGAAAAAAATGAAACCCCACGTTGTCCACTTCAACATGAAAAGACCAATTTTAGCAAGGATTTATTTTCAAATTTTAATTAAAACCTTTATAATGGGGTAATCTAATGAACAAAAATATCACTCATGGCAACACCGAGAAACTGTGTACTGCTACCTACCTACACCCGTTTCCTGCTGATGAACATCGGAAAGGGTCATTCCATTCCGGACTTGAAATACTCCATCTAACGGCAGAGTTAAATAAAACATTTGTAGATTACCTCTAATATCTATATCATGCAGATCTTTCATTACACCGTATTTACACGTTGTGTCACACTGAAACAGTTGTTAGTCGCGCAATTGATAATAACTGAATAAATCGGGGATATCATCATCAATATGGCAAGCATGTTGTAAAACATGTTTCTATGCAATACATGAATCCAAGATTTATCCACCGATTTTTTTTTCTGAGTTACTAAATATCATGTCATTTGTCATTCTATACGAGCATAACCAATCTTTTTTCCATTTTTCTTTTTTTTTTCCTACAGTAACAAAAACGAATTACAAAGAGTGACATCTTAACAGTCTGAATTCAAATTCGAATAAACGAAATCAAACAAATGAATACAGTGATACTTGAACAAACACAAGGCGAATTAGACGCAGTGGTCCAGAAGTGTTAGTTGGCCCTCAGACATGACGAGTATCAAATACGACCAATTTTATACGGCACGAGTAAATAAAATGTTCCCAATGAGATCATTTGATTGCCCTTCCTCTGATAGCCCTGCTTTTACATACGTCTGTAGTTTACATATGTCAGCTGTCTACATCCTGTACATGTATCGTGACACTGTGAGCAAGTCATTTAATGTCGAATCAACTGCAAGCAACAAATATAAAACCATTCGATTGGAACAGTGGTAGTTACCATCCAGAAATGGAAACTTTCACAATATCGAAATCGAAATTTTCGCGATTTCACGTATTTTGACGAGAAGCTGTCAATGGTGGTTTCGTTGTTAGGAAAAAGGCAGAGTAAAGTGACTGATGAAGATGTCGTATTCTTGATTTCAAGTTATTATGCGTATATACATGAGTGATAAATTTCTTGGTATTCAAAGGCAAAAAGAGAAATTCAAGGGCATCCAAAGTTGTTTTTTATCCTAAGAATGCGGTTAAATCGTTATTGCAAATCTTCAATATATTCTAAATTTTAAAATGATTTATTGATTTGGGTTATTAGCTTAATATTTGAATATTTTTTTCCAAGGCAATATTTTGATGTTACCGACCATTTAAATGTATTAATTCTTATTAGGATAATATTCATACGTATATGAAGGACTAAGACATGGACTACATTGACAAACTTTTCATATAAGATGACACAACATTCTATGCAAATGTTACAAGCTGTTAGCTCATTTCAATACACATTAATACATAGATATACATGCAAGAAGCAGTATACACTATATTAAATACAGATATTCATATGATATGATCGTAAAGTTTGACATTAGTTTATACATGAATAAGTTATCAAAACATATTGGTAATTTCCATATATCTTTGAATGTTATTACTGACTTTCTCAAGTATAACATATAGCGATATAACACGCGGAAGTAGTCTATTCAAGACATACTCTATTTAAAACAAGGTAATGTATTATAACTAATTGCATTCATATTTTAAAATCTGGTTATTTGAATTACGCAGCTTCCTTTCTCAATTTCTTAACAGCAATCATGGACTTATGACCATGAAGAGTGCATGACAGTTAGTTAGTATACGTCCTACTTGGAGAGCAACAAGGTCACATTGAAATGGCTTTTGATCATAATCCAATTCTAAAAAGAATATGTCTAAGATTTAACAATATTCGTTGTATCTATTTATTCGAAATACATCAAAATTATATTTGAATAAATCAAAAGATGTATGCATATTCCTTGTGAACAGCTTAAGAATTAGGTTTCGTATATTTCAAATTCACTGCACATTAGAAAATGCATTTTCAAATAATAATGATAGTAATAAAGGTGTTTATATCCATTCACATTCGACAATGTTGACAGAATACAAGGACAATTTAGTAGCAGAACTATTGAAAATGACCTGCAGTCGATGTGAAATATCCATTGACTCCGGAACGAAAAGGGACTACGCAGAAACTAGTAATAATTATAATGGTAAAAAGGAGGATGGAAAGGACTGTGAAAGATTACACGGAAACAATAACGACATTGGTCTCTTCCCTGTGGGAACATTTCGAAAGATCAATGGTACCAATATAACATCGATTTCAGACAGGTGAGGTAAAATAATGCTAGACTGATTTAAAATTTGCTTTTTATGTTCTTGGTCCGTTCTAGCAATAACAAATGTTGAATCCTAAATATGTTAGCATGGCATCCAATTACAGCATACTACTGAGTGGTAAGTAGTGTACACACAGCCTTTTCATTAATGATAGGTAGGGACGACAAAACTCCATTTAAAGACTTAAAGACAGACCGTTAAATTGAAACGGGACACTTTCTTTTATTACTAAACGGGGCACTGTTCGTCCGCAGAGTCTGAGGCTCGCTCGCGCAGCTTTTAAGACCACAAATAAATTGGCTTTGCAATGCAATTCAGATAAAGTCAAATTCTTCCAATCCTGCTTTTTCGCTACGTTTGATAAAAAATATAAAACCTTGTTTCAAAACAAAAATAAGATTTTTCCACCGTTCGGTATTCGGATTTCCGCTCTTTTACAAAACACAAATATTGACATTGACTAAATTCAGTCATTTGGAACGATAGAAATTCCAAACATGGCTCTAGAATTCACCTGAAGTTGACTTTTCACTTCATGAAATGGTTAAATCAGAACCTGACAGTTGTACCTTTCGTTCATCCTTCTCGAAATTACAGTTAAAATATAACATATTTCTACATTTCTATACTGATGGTTCATAAAATAATGATAAGGTTGCCGCGGCCATGGTTTCACGAGATGAAGTGTATAGATGCCGGCTACCAAACGACACCTTAACACTCTCTGCGGAAGCGAGAACTATCTACCTCGCCCTTGAATATATATTCAAACAAAGTAATGAGAGACTCTCTTTCTGTACTACAAAGTTTTAGCAATGGAAATGTCGAAAATATTTTCATTCGTAATACATCAGTATTATATCATGAACTTGCCTTTAACGTTCGTATTGCTTTTTGCTGGATTCCTGGGTACATTGGAATACCAGGCAGTGAAAAAGGAAAGTTTTATCGCTACCACCTGTTGTTTTTTAAGATTCGTTTTACTGATTTTAAACCATTTATCAAACAATTAACAGCTCAGTGGCAGGAGGAATAGAATCAATATATTAACAATAGATTGCACATCGTAAAACCTATCATCGGTGAATGGTCTCGATGTTATAGAGACAACCACCGGGACGAAGTTGTCCTTGCCCGTCTTTGGAAGGGCCATGCCTTACGCATTCATACATGTTGAAATGCGAAAATAACACTTGGTGCATAGGATGTGACGAGTTATTTATCGTTAAACATTTTTTATTGAACTGCATTGACCTTCTGTCTCCTCGAGACATTTCTATCGTTACAATAAAAGTCTAAATACCCTTTATGAAACTGTTGCGACTAATAAAATTCTAGGTTATCTGAAAGATGTTGGTCTGTACTATAGGCTATGATTTACAATTTTAATCTTTTGTGATAATATACTCATTTAAGATTTTTAGCATTTGTCTTTTACCTTTCAATTTGTTTGTTTGTTGTTATTTCCTTTTTGGAACGGTGTGTGTTTTACTGGTAGATGGCCCTAATGACCTTTCATGTGTTGACGAACCGTTACAAATGGCATACTAATGATACTTAACGAGATAAAACGTGTTCCTCGCTATGAGGAATATACAAATCATTGAATAAAATTCATTTCTTTTTAAGTTTATCGGCTAACTACTGAATTAAATTATGCAAATGTTGTTTTATTATTAATCTCCCATCTGGAACCGGGAAGGAGGGAGGGGTTTTGTCCGTCCGTCCGTCCTATATTATTTTGGTTCTATCTCATGCACTACTTTTACTGGAAATTCTGTTGACCTTGGTATCAAAAGTAGGTTACTTTTACCTATATTCGAACCTCTGACCTAAATCAAAGAAAAATGTCCGGACTCTATCTCCTACACTATTTGTCATCAGAATATCTTACTTGAGGTGCATGAACATCATTAGGCGTTTTGTCAGGTATCAAAAGTAGGTAATTTGAAAACATATATTGATTTCTGACACGCGTCAGCGACAAAATTATCCGGATGCTCTTATTTGATATTTGTCACTAGAGTTTCATAATGTGTGTATAGGTTAACCTTGCTGTATCGATGTGTAGGTTGTAGGTGGGGAATTATAATTCGACGGATGTTCTTGTTTTAAAAGGCACGAATAAAGAAACATTGAAAATGACTTTAAATCAGATGATTTATTTTTTCTTATTGCTGTTCTGATAACTCCGTAACCATATGCGATGAATTAGTCTGTGACATTTGAGTTTGAAAATATCAATTAGGCATTTTCACATCAATAAACTTTAACCAACATAGTAAGTTGTAACACTGATTCACTTACGTATATAAACTAAACATGTCAAATTCTTGTATTTCTGGTTTGGTTCTGTCACAAGTTTGACTGATAAACTGTAGATAAGTATGGTTCGATTTTTCTTTCCTTTTTTTTAATGATTCTAGATTATATAATCATTTCATTTGAAATTAATATCGTTCACAGAAATGAGCTAATATTGAAGTTAGGTTTATTACATAATAAATAAATAGACCAATAAATAACTGACAGTAACTTCAAATATTATATTTTATAACTAATATGTGAATATGTATATTTCTTCCTGCTTTGTTATTTCAGCTCTATCAGACTTGTAAATAAACCCAGAGGCAGGGGTGAAGATGATGATAGGAGGAAATGGGTCGTATTTATTGCGGCATTCTGGTCTGTTTTTGTATGTACTGGATTTCCGTTTAACATGTCAGTACTGAATGTAGAGTTCCTTGAACACTTCGGCAGGAGTAACGCTGAAACATCTCTCATCCAAGCCTTCACAATAGGAATTTTCTCTACTTCAGGTAAGCCAAGGCTCTAGTACACCGATTTCCAAGAAATTTCCATCCTGGAATAACCTCATACATGCTGTTTAAGAATAAACCAGATGCTATAATGACATATTGACATTATCTCATACTATATCTGCATTTGAATTCAGTGTATTCGGTTTTATTTTATATCAATTACCGTCCCACTTAAGGACGCCTCCTGGATATGTAATTCTTTAAAAAAAAAAAAAAAACGAAACCAACAAAATAAGAAAGAGCTTATATCATTTCACTGTTACATTATTATTTATTATATTATTTATTGAAAAGGGGCTGATCAGCATATTTTAATTGTTGATTTTATCTGTAAACACTCCTGAACAATCTGAATTTTTCATTAACCACTGCTTCATTCTAACTAAACTTTATCGTGTAAGCCTCACCTTGTGATAGCGTGTACGTGAAACGGACTGAATTATGTTGACCACACCGTCGTGTACAGCGAAAAGTATCCAAGGGACTGCGATAGCCTTGTGTTCGTGATAACTGCGTCTTACATGTATCGCTCCAATCACTAGACCTCCACCTCCGGATCATTGGTTCGATATGTACAATGGAGAGTCGCCAATTACTCGCAGGTATTTTTTTCTCCGGGAACTCCTCCACCCAAATCTGGGACGTCCTTAGACATATCACGGCTGTTAATATTACGTAAAACAACATTAAACAGTAAACGGAATATACCTAGTAAAATATCCCATCCGGTCTTATTATACTGACAACGGGCAAATCAGTCGCTACACTGCCACACTGTTAAGCGAGGAGCTGTAACTTTTGACTCTGGTATGACGCGATCACGGGACATTACTCATTATTGCAGAGGTCCGCCGTGCGCCGCTAAAATTTATCAAAACTTACGCAATGGTTTCATGTTTCAGGCTTACCTGTAGGTGTCATGGTGGATAAATACGGAGTGCGCAAGATCGGGATTTTTGGCTCACTTCTCGCCACCTTTGGAATTGCTATTTCTTTTATTGCTACAAGCATTCCCTTCCTTGTCGTTACATTGGGTGCGCTAACAGGTTAAGTAATCCAATTTTTCAAATATGCTTAAACAAATTACTTGCTTTAGATGTATTCCATGCTGTTTTTTGTCTGCAAAATTATGTTTCTCCTTTGGGAAATGACTATGGGCCATTAACGGTCATCTGACAATCATTGAATGGATGGGAAAACCATAAAATTTGCAGATGTTGGTCTGACAAATCTGTTGAATTTAAATTTTGAATATTCCTTGAAAGTATCAGAAACTCAAATGGTGGGTCGAGCAGCGCAGTGACTGCGCAATTGTCTTTCATCTAGACGTCTAAGGTTTGATTCCTGGAACAGACGTGAAAAGGTAATGGGCTTCCTCCCTCAGTGAGATCCCATGAGATGGAAAACATCTTTCTTAATTGTTGGTCAATTTAGTTCCAGTTAAAAACGAAAGGACAAATATCCAAAAGAACAAGCGATATTAGACTTGTTATTACAAACCATCAGCTGATATTCATGCACAACCTGCTGAAATTTCTTTTCGCATCAACACACCATCGTTTCTAAACACTCAAATCAGTTATATTTGTATATGTTGTAAACATAAAACCTACATAACATTTTAGTAGACCGGACTTTCTTTAATGTCTAATGCAAAAAGGTCAGCTTATTTTGCTTAGTTTCGTTCTTCAATATTTCAGAACTTTCTTGTCCAAAAATAAAATGAATGTTTTCTTAATTGTTTTATGAAATCTCTTACAACGGCCACACATTCAGCAGAAATTGAAAATTATTAATAAGATATCATTTAAAAATATTTGCAACGTTATTTGGTTCAATGAAGGCTTATTTCACATTCTTAAAATTTACCTTCAATAAATACTACACATTTAAATTTGGTTCAGACGTTAGATAACTATGGCATATACCCGTATATAGGAAAGTGGTAGATGTCACAAGTTAAGTATTGCAATCGTTTTTGTCCTTTGATCGTTCGTAAACAATGGACATTTTTACCAAAAAGCTATGAATCACTTTTTAAATAATTTAGCGGAAAGCTTCTATATGACTGAATGTCAAATATCATCTTCTCAAGATACGCACATGGAAGAATAAAATACTATTCATGAATAGTAAGCTGTCAATGTGCGTTTCCAAGATTGTGTTGCATTTCCCATTCAAAGAGGCATGAGTATAATTTATTTTAATTCCATAGGCAGTAATTCAAACGTGATGGGAATTATTACATTAAAATGGCTCATGCAGTAACTTAGGGGCTGACACACACAAACGTATTTGTGGCAAATTAACTTAAATTTCAAATATCTTCTCAAGAAATATGGTAGAATCAAATACCATTTTTGAATGGAAGATTTCACAAATAATGCGTAATGACGAATGATATTGATGAGTATTGAGTAAGAATTGAATTGTAATTGATGATTTACAGGTGTTGGCTTTTCGGCTTGTTACCTTTCGGCTTTGACTAGTGTAAATGAATACTTTGGAAATAAATGGAAATGTGAAGCCTTGTCATTCCTTAACTTTGGAGGTGGTTGTGGCTTGATGACGTTTCCTCAACTTTTCAACGTTCTTATTAAAGAATTCGGTTGGAGAGGATGCTTACTGATAGTTTGCGGAGCAACCATGAATATGGTTCCATGTTTCGCTGTGTGGAAACCAAAAAAAGCGGCCATTGATAGCAATAAGTGTGAAGTATCAACAATTACAGCTGTTTGTGGCACATCTACTGACAAACAAGTCGGGATTCGAGAAAAACTTACTACACTTATGAGAAACAAGGTTAACATACTATATACCATTGCTATAGTGATGACATTTTCAGCTATTACTTCTGTAATTTCTTTTCTCGTCAGCTATATTCAAGTCAAGGGCTTTGATCAGAAAACATCTGTATTTATTTATTCTTTTATGACCATTAGCAGTACCTTCTTCAGACTTTTTACGACTTTTGTGAAAAGAATACCACGTCTTAACGTCTTGATAACACTTGCCTTGTTCGTAAGCATTGGTTCTGTTTCTTGTGCGATGATCCCGGGTGCCGTTAGCTATCTGGAACATATTGTCCTGATGGGCTTATTCGGTATGATGTTTGGTGGATCTACGTCATTGATCGCCATCGTGACAGCAAGTCTTTTTGGAAGGGAATACTACACAATCGGATTCGGCGTGATAATGACTATTGTGGGATTCGCAAACGGTATAAGCGGGCCTGTAGCAGGTAGGAAATTTATGTCGTTGTCTCATAAAATGCTTTATATTGAGTAAGGGGCCATTGAAGATAAACAGCCAACTTTAAGTGCACCTCAATAGAAATCATTATTTCATGAAAATTAGAGCTTAAAGATATGGTTATTTAGTATAATGACTGATATGGGGAACGATCTGTTCACAAAATCCTTTATATCTAAAATTCTATGCAGTTCATACATTTTCAAAATTATTTCTTAGTCCGATTAAAAAGTTCTTGGCTATAGCGAGTAAGGAGTTAATTCCTTTTCACATGTATCTAATTGTATGTAAGTGTACATTTCTTTCCTGGTCATTATAGGTTACCTGCGAGATATAACAGGATCCTATGCTATGCAGTTTTACCTGGCCTCCGTTTCCTTTGGTGTTGCTTCCTGTTTGTTCGTGCTAATGACAGTAATACAGAAGCATGAGGGAAGCAATTCTGAACAGCCTGCACGATATCTGGAACGTCGAGGATCTAGAAGACGATCGAGTATTCTACCTTGGAAAGGAATAACGGAATATATATTTTGATTAAAAAACACCAACACTTAGCAATACCAAATGTAGATTCGTTAATGAAGCATAAATAAGTATGATGTTTAGATCACGTTTTGATATTGTATTGTTTTACATCACATCAGCAATTATTATCACTGTTATAACACTCTTAACGGCCCGTCAACACATAAAAGGTCATTAGGGCCATCAACCGATAAAACACACAGCGATCCAAAAAGAAAATAGCATCAAACAAACTAAGTGGTAAAAGACAAATCTTTAAAATTATAAATGGTTATATTATCACAAAATATCGAAATTGTAAGTCATATTCTTTAATACAGACCAACATATTTCAGATAATCGAGAATTTACAGTTTCAAAAACGGTCTTCAGATTTATAATGTGAAGATTAAAAATGCAAATTGAGTCCAATAAGAAATGTTAAATAGAGTAGCTTACTGCCAAACACCACACTAAGACCGCTCACAACAAGGAGAACGCGCCTCCTGTATTGTGTTCAATAAGGTTGTCACCAGCTACTACTCAGATAGCAAGCCTCAAAATTAACGCTCTGATTGGTTGATACGGAGCATCTACATCGGTGGCAAAATGTTCTTCTGCAGTCCTGGCATGTGAAAATTCGTGGCTTCTGGTCACTGTTAGTATTGCACTGACTGGCTTTTCTCCTTGCTCTTTTCTGGCTGTTCAGTTGCCGAAGGGCCAGTTCACCTTCTTTCAGGCCTTTAGCTACTTGCTGGTTCATGGTAGGAAGTTGATCCAAATGTTAACAATCTTAAATGGGTATATTATCACAAAAGATTAAAATGGTACTTCATAGTCTATCATATAGACCTTCATCTTTAAGATAATCTAGAATTTGGCAAATCTACATAGTTTCAAAAGGGATTTTTAGAGTTGTTACATTGCGAGGAAAAAATTCTCGAGTCAAGGTCAATGTAGTCCTATCAAACTGTTTAATGGTGAATGGCTCATCACATTCTATGCACCGAGGAATATCTTCGCCTTTCAATATATATGAATGTGTAAGGTATGTATAGCCCATCCGAAGACGGGCAAGATATATGTCTATAAATGGGGATCATTCACCGATGATAGTGTTTACGATTAACTGTTAACAATTGTTTAATAAATGGTTTAAAATCTGAAACATGAAGTTTAAAGACAACAGTTGGTAGCGGCAATCTGGTGCGAGCTACGTCATGTGATTTGATCATGTGACGCGATTTCCTAGTGCTACGTCGCGTGCTACGTTAACGCACGATACGAGTTGTAAGTGTATTTACTACCTATTGTAATTCCGTAAATATTGTTAATGTTATATCTCTGTAAGTTTTGTTATCTTCACTCTGGTTGTTAGTGTGTTGAAATTTGAATACGTATTTAAGTCATATGTGTGAGATGTGAGAGAGAGATTCTTAGTGTGTTTTAATATATGTTTCAGAACTCTTCAACATCTTCGATGTAATTAACGTTCTAACAATCGAACCCAGCGGCTTTGTCATTATTAGATATTGAATGCCCCGCTACACATACGTATGAGATCACTTAACACGGAAATTTAATTCACATACAAAAAACAAAATGTGAGCTTGTAGCAAGTTAGGATATATGTAAACAGTTACATGTACAGGGCTGTCTCATACAAGCCTGTATTGGCCATGTCTACCTGTGTTTTCATATAAATTATAAAACACAACAGAAAATTTCTTTTTATATTAGACAAAGACTTATAATAGCAATTTTCATTTTCAATCATTTTTGTTATACACTAATGACAATTTGGGTAAATATGCAAATGGGGCTACCGTTGGTGTGGTCAAGGTCGTTAGACGCTTACGTGTACAAGGGTACACGTGTGTTTATTTACATTATAACTACCAATTACTATTTCTTTTACAGACAGTGCATACGAACATCTGTTGTGGTTTACAACTCTCAGAAGAAACATTAGTTGAATTAGAGAGAATGTCATGTGGTTTCATGTTGGAATCTTATATCTTCGAATAGTGTGTACAAAATGAAATCACATCTCAAGAGTAATACCCAATGGTTCACAGACTACTCGGAGAAGTTAAGGAATTCCAGTTCCTGTATATTTTTCCATTGCTGCTGTCATACGCAGTTCATTCTTTAGAATATTTTCTATGTTGGTGTTTTTTGTTCACCAACATAGCAACATTTAAATACCGTATAAGCTATATAGGTTAACAAGAAATTTATAACATTATAATCTTGTATCCGAGAACAATGTTTCGTAAAATTATATCTTTTTTGTAGCTCATATTTTTAAAGATATTATTCATTTTTGTCTTAAATGCTGCAGTATATCTACATTTTGTGATGAAATGATGATATGATTATATAACGCCACAGGCATTACATATCGGACTATCTTTAATTTGGCATTTATGGAGTAATTGACCATTAGGTAATATTCTATGTATCAATTTCCATCGAAACATGTGAACCTTGTTATCTCCAATATTTGTAATTGTGAAATTAATTATTTTCTTTATTTAATCTCCCAAATCTGATGTGCTCAAACCTGTAAATTCGTTCCCCCACGCACTGTATGCAATTGGTTTTATTGAGTTTATTTAAAGAAAATTATCATACATTTGTTTATTCTCCACAAACGTTTTTCCATTTTATTCTTAAATATTTTAACCTTGATGTCTTCTCTTTAGTTCGAGCGGTTGAGTATAAGGCTGGAGTTCAAGAAAATAATGGCATCTGTTATACAATTAAATCTCTCTGGCAGAGTGTATTCAGAGGATCTGTCCTGCTGCCCTTGTCCTAATAGTCGGGGTGGAGTGGGGATGGGTGGAACATGGTACATAGGTGGAGAAGTCGGGAGATAAACAGAAGATCTGTCCTGCTGCCCTGGTCCTAATAATTGGGGGTTGGAGGAAGGGATGGAGGATGGCACAAAGGTGGAGAAGTGGGCGATAAACAGAAGATCTGTTCTGCTGCCTTGGACCTGATAGAATGATAGGGGATTCAACGACAAGCCAATGAATTGGGGATGGAGAGTAAGGGAGGTAACGTTTGGGAGGTAGGTGTCTTATGAATTTCCATCTAAATCTTTACAAGAATACAAGTTGTCCTGCTTTGTACTAGATAACTACGTACCTGACTATTTACCGGTTTCCTCGCAGACATAACTCTCTTTATAGGTCGTCTACAGGAAAGTCATCTAGAACGAGCAAGTCTCCACGTGGCTACTAAATCAGCTTAAACTTTCAATACTTGTGGTTATACCTTCCAACATCTACCACAGAGAGAGAGAGAGAGAGAGAGAGAGAGAGAGAGAGAGAGAGAGAGAGAGAGAGAGAGAGAGAGAGAGAGAGAGAGAGAGAGAGAGAGAGAGGTGCGGAGCTAGTATACAAAAACAATGGGCTACAAAATTAAAAAGGGATTTTGAGGGGTGGGGTGTGGTAATATGGAGGTAAATATTTAAGAACAGGATGGATGGAAGGGTGTATTGGCTGGTAGCTGTGATACTGGAAACTTATGCACGACGATCATGTAAGAGACTGGAAACTGATGTAATGATAAATACCAATTCATGAATTCTGTTGTATTTTATCATTGTGTACTGCAGGCGATATATGTTACAATTTTCATAAATAAGAGACATTATTCTGTTATTTTTATTGACCTTTTTCAATAATTTCCATTCGATCACATATTTAACAGAAAGCATTTCCCCTTTATTACAAGTTTGGGCTTTATGCTGAACAAGGATTGAGCATTTAGTTTAAGTAAGTTGTATACAAATATGTTTTTATATACGGAATACCCTGATTGTCAACTTAATCTCGTGTGCTGAAAGGCCATTGACGAATAAATAAAGTCAACAGAAAGTCTTCCATTCTTATTTTTTTGCTCTTAAATTTTGACTGTTCTCTCTCTGCTTAAAAAAAATCATAACATGCTATTGAACCTTTAGTATTTTTAATAGCTATTCAGTTACCTCCTCTTGTTATCGATAATAATAGTAAGCCTTAGCGCTGCCCAGGAGCCCAACATAAATATAGTTACATATACTATTAGGAAAGGACTTCAAAATTTCTCCTAATCTGAAAGTTAGAAATCATAGGAGGACAGTCTGGGGATTGGGCTGGACATAGAAGACAAGGACCCCCTCCGGAATTGCAGACACAGTGCAACACTAGATCAGTCTAAATGAAGGGAGAATTCCCCTTACGTCGCCAGAGAATCGACTTTAGTCGATTGGACAATGCCCGGCAAAAGGCAGAGTCACTGAGACTAAAAGGCATCATCGCCTTACCATTCTTTCGAAATGAGTGGCGCTTGCATGCCGCCTTTCGAGGGAAAGTAACGCCCACCATCCTCCCTTTAGTGTACTTCTAATACAGGACTCATAGAGTCGTCTGTATGGGTGTAAGCTCATTTGCATACATAGTACACAGTTTCACTTAAAATGCAATGCAACGAATAAAACCAACCTATCGAGAGGTATTCATGCTTAAAACAACAAATTACGTAGCAATAGTTTCGCGAAAAAAGTTAAATATGGTGATATTTTGAAGATATTGGGTACTGGTGTTGCAGATCTGTTTTATATACGTTCAATATACGTTATCTATCCCGTGATACACAACGATATCATGTAAAAACAATTAATCACAATTAGTTAAACGGAGGGAAAGAGCGATATTTAATTTCACAATTTACGTAATGTAATATCCAACATTAGGCCGCTGTCTGATTTCGTTATATATTCTGAAATTGGAGTATTTTGAAATGAACAAATTTGAAACACCGCGAATAAGATTTTCCTGTTATATATATAGAAAACAAAAGCGAGATCAATACACGTCTTCCAATAGAAGACAAGTGTGATTTTCCTGACACGCATGTGCTGTCACACGAACAAAGCTACCTGAAGTAGTGTTCTGTTAATCCCTTTTTCTTAATCTCTTTTATGTATGTGACTGTGCTGTGTGCGTTACGGAGTTTTTATTCACAATTGGAGATCCTTGTGTACGCGGGATGGCCGTGTCCTTATATTTTGGTTTTTGTTAAGGAATTTCTGTAATATTCTACGCATCAGGTTAAACTATATGAGATGAGCGATTCCAACAGTGCCCGTCTTCAAATACATTTGTCTATTTTTTATTAACTGCTGTAAATTGCATTTGTATTGTGTGTGTGTGAGAGAGAGAGAGAGAGAGAGAGAGAGAGAGAGAGAGAGAGAGAGAGAGAGAGAGAGAGAGAGAGAGAGAGAGAGAGAGAGAGAGAGAGAGAGAGAGAGAGAGAGAGAGCGTACCTACTGATAATTGCACTATTCATGCTAACCTCTTCATACACTTCACCTCCATAAATGTCTTCGACACACATTTTTTTCCGTTCAGCATGGATGACTTCAACTGCAAAATTTCACTGACTGTTCAGATTGTTTACTTGTTATCTATGTACACAATTATTTTATATATATATATTTTAAAAATATTTTTTTTATTCCTTCTGTTATTATAAAAGAAATTATATATATAGATGATATGTTACTAACATCACACATTTTGTTTTTTCTGGAAGACGTATGACGACTGTGCTTCAATACTGGGGGCCGAGTTCACTTGCAATCAATCGTGCTGAATGGCGTCATCGGGGTGTGACGAGAGGAGATGAGATGTTTAATTAACTGATATGAGAGAGAGAGACAATAAGAGAGGCACAAAGGAAAATCTGTCATTTTGATTCAACATGAATTTTCACCCTTTCCCAGTCAATGTTTGGTTAGCAACCCCTATATATTTAGAAAAATTGGAATACAAGCTTTCCAAATCTTTCCACAAAAATCATGTTTGACAAATAATGATGTTACCATAGCATCCAGATTTTTAAACGTTTGAAAAAAATATAAATTTCCTCTCATTAGCAAATTTTTAAAACTAACTAACTGTGAACTACTGGAGTAAGAACCCAAGGATATGTATATATCAGAAGTTACTGATTCATGGTTGTTGCCATGGTTACTAGCTCATTTTTCGAAAATTAGCAAATTACATTTTTGGTCTGCCCAAATTTCATTACATTAGAAAAGATTTGTATAACAGTGTTAACAGTTTAGTCAACCACCAGTATATATAATAGGAAGCTGAAAAACGTATTTGATTCACAGCAAAATTATTTATATTTCATCTCATATATCGGTTTTTGAATTGGTCTAAGTATGAATGAAATAGGACCAATAGCTTGATAACAAAATAGTATAAAGATGGTATACTCCAATACGGGTATCAGATCGAAACAAAGAGTTCCCAGATATTACTAACTACACTTTTGTCAGTTTTCCAAAGCAATCTGCCTGTACTTTTACACGGCAAGGAAAACAGGGAAGACCGACTGCACTGTGTGTTCACTACTTAAAATTTAAAAAAAAATCAAATTAAAATAAAATAAAAAAAACAACATATTGGATGTCTGCATAGG
Source organism: Ylistrum balloti (assembly GCF_031769215.1). Classification (NCBI taxonomy): domain Eukaryota; kingdom Metazoa; phylum Mollusca; class Bivalvia; order Pectinida; family Pectinidae; genus Ylistrum; species Ylistrum balloti. The sequence goes on along the minus strand of NW_026782307.1, from coordinate 809,029 downwards.
TATTCAAGCAACCACGGAGAGATATGTTCCATGGTTAAACTGAATGTTAATGGACACAATGCTTGTCACCGGTTGCTATGAGCAAACGCCTTTCAACACCAGAGGCGTAGCAATAATGTATGCTTGTATGCTTAAACATACACTCGAATTCCATTGAGATATATTTGCCCTACTTTTTTAACCTTACTGCGCCCCTAGACCCCCTTAACCGGGGCTTCGCCCTTGGATCCTCTCTTGAAAGCATACACTCTTTAAAATGTTTTGCTACGCCACTGAACGAACACAATATGTTTTTGCAACTGTTGTGAGATATTAACCGTGACTTTAGTAATATAAGCCTTTAAACACAATTATTGTCGTAGTCCTGTCACCTGCTGCTTTCATCAAAAGCATAGATGTGAGAAAAACACGACGTTATCAACATTTATCATTTATACATTTTTCATTGCACATAATTATATAAGTAGCAATATGATTTGCACAAGTTTTACAAGTTATATGAAGGAGAAGATATATTATTTTTATATTTTTTTTTGAACAATTACACTCAATGTGGCAATTCCACTTACAGTAAGCATAAATGAACACGCCCAGATGTCTATGAGAGTCAATTAGTTCAACACTAGTATTCTTTAAAAAATTCAATGAAATAGTCCAAGTCTTCATTAGAAATATACAACACCCCTGTTTTTGCTGGATTAAAATTAAGCAACCAATTATCTGCCCATAATTGATTTTTTACAAGATCGTTATTAATATCATGTTCAATTACTTGAGGGGAGAGGTCGAATACCTTAGAAATGTCACAAAATACTAAACACCTCGGCTGATTACTTTCGAAATGTACACATATATTTATATATATATATATATAGCTGATTACAATAGAATGTCCTGGTTGAAAACCTGACTGAAATTTGAAAATGAGTTAGTTATCTATTCTTGTCGGTCATTTGATCACGTTAGTCAAATTGTAGGATTTCATTAAGTCAACGAGTGTGTGGTTATTATCTAATGCTAGAAAGTCAACATTTATATTACCAAGTATAACTGCATGCGGAGTTTCATTCAAAGCTGTTTCAATTGAGAAACGAAAGAAGTCGCAAAAGGTTTGAGGACTATTTGTTGGTCTATAGACTATGCATAAAATGTTTTTTTTTTTAAACTTGGAAATTGGACCTCCACCCATACAACTTCACCGGACGGAAATTCTAAGTCATTTCTACGACACGTCCATAGGAGACTGGAAATGTATACATTATTCCCCGGTGACCGCCTTATATTCCGAAGGCCTAATAGTCCGAAGGCCCAATAGCCCCGAAGGCCCAATAGCCCGAAGGCCCTAAAGTCCGAAAGCCCGTTAGTCCGATTTGTCTTAAAACATTTACATAATATTGCATAATTTCTATCCAAATACTTGCCCTGAATAGGCCAGTCAACTACAATCATATACATGTACTTCTGTATAAAAAATACTGATTTTTATTCTAGTCCCGTCAATCGTCTGGTCGTCTTGGTCTATGTGGATCAAACTTCACCTCTGTTTATTTGGTTGTTTGTGTATTTTCTTTTCTTTTTTTTTAAAAAATAAAACTTCATAATAGAAAACAGGGAAGACCGACTGCACTGTGTGTTCACTACTTAAAATTAAAAAAAATCAAATTAAAAGAAAATAAAGAAAACCCCAACATATTGGATGTCTGCATAGGTGTTCAAGCAACCACGGAGAGATATGTTCTATGGTTAAACTGAATGTTAATGAACACAATGCTTGTCATCGGTTGCTATGAGCAAACGCCCTTTCAACACAATATGTTTTTGCAACTGTTGTGAGGTATTAACCGTGACTTTAGTGATATAAGCCTTTTAACACAATTATTGTCGTAGTCCTGTCACCTGTTGCTTTCATCAAAAGCATAGATGTGAGAAAAACACGACGTTATCAACATTTATGAATTAAACATTTTTCATTGCACATAATCATATAAGTAGCAATATGATTTGCACAAGTTTTACAAGTTATATGAGGAGAAGATATATCATTTTTATACTTTTTTGAACAATTACACTCAATGTGGCAATTCCACTTACAGTAAGCGTAAATGAACACGCCCAGATGTCTATGAGAGTCAATTAGTTCAACACTAGTACCTTGCAGGTTTATGTCACGGGTCATAAAAACACACAGTCGCTGAATAATTACGGGACGCTGAATGACAGACAGTAGTACATGATTTCCAATATGTTGTCAAACACAAAAAAAGCTCCGAATTAATTCCATCAAACCGAACACCATCCCCTGCCACCATTTCATCAACTTCAACAGTTACTAGGCCTACATCTGATGTCACAGTGTGTTTACCATCGTCATCACAACAAGAAAACACGGTTAACACCTACAATCCTGTATCACAGAAACAATCTGAAAATCGCATCGAATCCTTGTTTTCTGGTTCTCACATTGAAAATTGCCAAATCACCGTAAATATCACCAAAAATGTTCCACCGCCCAAACGTCGTCGAATCATGGTGATCGAGAGCGACAGCGACTCGGAATAGGAGATCGTGTGACGTCACGCCTTGAATTTATGAATGGAATTCCTTTGACTATGGTGACGTCATGTCAGCGTCACAGTATTTTGAAAAAAAAAATGTTAAAACAGTAAAAAGATACATTGATATATTTCTTAAAATGATCAAATATTTGATTTTGATGATAAAACTATATGTTGAATTATAAAAATCCGTTCCTTGTTGATTTCTTTGAAGTATTTGTATTATGTATGTCATTCTATGAAATACATAAGGAAGGGGAGGTAACTGTAATTCTACTTTCACTTTTGTTTCTAACTCTCCTAAATAGGAGGCGGAATTAAAAAAAGTTGAATAAAATAATAAAAATGGAAGACGTGCTTTGTTCTTCTGAAGCTTTCCAGATCGGTACTCTATGATCCTGGAACATGGTGGAGAATTCTAATCGTGTTGTGGCACATTGACGGTTTGTACAATGTTTTCGCTGAATGATGATTACAGTTTTATGAAAGACTGGGATATTTCTGACAGATCTTCTACTCCCCGTGGTCAATCGCGCACCAATAACCCAACCAATATGGCCGCCCCAAACGGCGGGAACTTTTCATTTTTCACCCCCAGACCCTTACAAACTTTTCATGGCTATGCTCATGAGGATCCGTGTGGATTTTTGCAAGAATTCACTTCCTATGAGGTATTGCAAGGACTAGAAGGAAGGATGCCCAAATTATTGCAGGTTTTCACCTACATTTAGGGGGTCCTGCACTCACGTGGTTTAGCCAGCTTTCTACCACAACGTTAGTGGCTTGGCGCAGAGTGAAACAAGCATTTGAGCAACAATTTATGTCAACAGATCCAAGTCAGAACCCACAGTTGATAGCTGATAATGAACTGTTTAACACTGTCATTTTGAAAGTGGGACAGCCAATAGAAGACTTTCATTCTGTATTAGTCCAGAAAGGGCGGAGATTAGGAAAGGCAGAAATTGATATCATGAACAGGTTCATCGATGGTCTTCCAGATCAGCTAAAACTCTATGTGCGTACAGGCAGACCCACATCTTTACACGAGGCTTTGTCACAAGCGAAAATGGGGGAAGCTTACAAGTTGAGGTATTCTCCATCTCCCTTTTCTCCAACTGCAGTTCAATCAGTGCCAGCACAGGTCCCACATGTGGTACCAGCACCACAACCTCATCAGCAACCAGCACTGGTCCAGTCAGTACCAGTACAGGTCCAGCATGTGGTACAAGCACCACAACCTCATCAGCAACCAGCACTTGTCCAGTCAGTACCAGTACAGGCCCCACATGTGGTACCAGCACCCCCTATGGTCCAGGCTGCCACGATTCAACAAGACAATGGTAATGCTGCAGCTTGTCAATCTTTGGCACGACGGATGGAGGTGATTGAGTCAAAACTGTCCAATCTTGTGTTAAATTCACAGACCCAGCAGCAAAATTGCCAAGGTACAAGTTCTACACGGCGGACATGTTACAAGTGTAAGGGACAGGGCCATACTAAAGCTTACTGTAAATGGAATGGCAAAAGATCCAGCACTCCTGAGATACAGTGTCAAATATGTGAACAATTTGGACATACGGCCACAGTGTGTTTGGGAAACTAGCCAGTCCCAGGCGGTTACAGGCGCCATCGTCTGGGGAGAGACTCAAATGTAATAACTTTGAGCGCCAAGTGTTAACGGACCAAGACAATGAAAATTTTTCTTCGGACACTGATATTGATTGTGATCAAGACAATTTTTCTCATTTTTTGTTTATGCCTATTCATATTGGTGTCATGAAAGTGTCAGCATTGTTAGATTCTGGTAGTTCAATTAATTTGATCTCTAAATATTTGTTTGACAAAATACCAAATCATTGTAAAGGAGCAATAAGTAGCTCAGGTCAAGAAAGTATGAGACTGGCCAATAATCAGGTTGTTAGTGTTCAAGGTCAGTCAAAGGTCAAGGTCAAAATGCATAACAAAGGTACATGTACAATTACAGTGTATATTATTGACCAGGTATCACACCCACTTATTTTGGGTACAGGTTATTTGAAGTCAAACAGTATTGTTCTAGATTTTTCTGACAGATGTGTGAAATCTTCAAAGTTTAATGTGAAATGTAAACAAACAACAGAAATATTGCCCAATAGTGAGGCTATTATTTGGGGAAAGGTACCTGATGGACTTGCATTTGGTACTCAGGGTGTGTGTACTATTGGTGCTCATGTGTCTAGAGCAGGTCTGTTGGTAGCTAAAGCTGTAGTTACTGTTACCTTAAACCATATGGTTCCTGTGAAAATACTTAACCCAACAGACTCTACTGTTACTGTGTTTAGGGGTAACAATTTAGCAAAATTAACACTACTTGATAGTAATGATGGTGTTTTAGTGTGTAGTAGTCCAAACCAAGTATCAGATGGTAACAAAATGTGTGCTAATGTACAGACATCTAAGGTTACTCAGGACCATACTGGTATGTCTGAGGGTACATGTAAGCAAAACAGTGACAACACAAACTATGAGGAAGAATTTCATGAATTTATTGAGAATTTTGACATGTGTAATGACAATTTGAACAATGCACAGAAAGAAAAGTTAATAAGATGTCTGTTTGAAAGTAAAGACTTGTTTGTTACCAAAGATAATCCAGCCTTAGGCTTTACTACTCTTGTTCAACATAACATTCGCTTAAAGCCGGATGCGAAAACCTTTCATCAGAGGGCGTATCGCTTGTCGCCAGAGAAGCGCGAGGTGTTACGACATCAGTTGGAGGAACTAGTCAAGCAGGGTATTATTTCCCCTGTGAGTGATGGTGAGGATTTACCCATAACAAGTCCTGTCGTACTTGTATCTAAGACAAATCAACGAGCAAAGGGGAATAACTCCCGGAAATGTAAATTTGCCCAGTCAGAGATTGTGTTTTTAGGCCATTTGATAACTCGGTCAGGTATATCACCACCACCCAAACAAGTTGCTGCTATTAAGGAGTACCCCCCGCCCACCAATGTCAAATCATTGCGACGGTTCTTGGGAATGATCGGATGGTTTCGGAAATATATCGCTAACTTCAGTCCGATAGCCTCTCCTCTACATCGGCTACTCAGGAAGGATGTGGCATTTGTATGGTCATTCGAACACCAATCCGCTTTTGAGGAGTTGAAGAACAGCTTGCTCAATTCTCCAGTACTCGCTTTTCCTCGTTTTGATAAACAGTTCAGATTAGCAGTGGACACATCAAGCCATGGTATTGGGTACATGTTGTACCAATATCACAGTGATACCGACACAGAATCCAAGATTCCTCATGTAGTACGGTTTGGATCTAAAGCCCTCTCTAAGTGGCAACGTTCCTATGGTCCGACAAAACTAGAACTATTAGGTATGACAACAGCCATCCTGGATTGTGCTTCATACTTACGAGGAAACAAGTTTATTGTCGAATGTGATCATCAAGCACTCCGTCCGCTGTTTCAGCAGAAACTCAAAGGAGCCATTTATGAACGTTGGTTGACAATTCTACAACAGTTCAATTTCGACATTGAATACAAACCTGCAGCACAGATGGTAGTTGCGGACGCATTATCTCGTTGTATGCCACATACAAATAAGGTCGATTTCCAAAGCCCAGATGAGGAAGATCCACATTTTCCCTATGTACCGGAATCTACAGGACATATAAGGCTACCAAATGGACGACACATTGAAGAGTTGCTAGGCAACAGAGACAGTGACAGAGCTAATGATACTGAAAATGACAATTCTTGTGGTAATACAAACAGTGGTACAGTGAACATGGACAAAAATGTTGTGAATTCTGTTGCCATACCGTTACCCATAGTACCCATGAACACTGACATTGATTTGGGGTATGACGGAGATACTGATGAGTATACAGTCCAAGGTAAAAGGTCAGGTGTCAAACGTCACCGTCATGTTAAGCGTCAACGATCTATTGACAGTAAGGAGGTCAAGCTAGATGACGGTCATAAAGCTGATCTTAGTCAAGTCAAGGAACCAAAATCTCGGAAAAAGCAACCCAGATTTATGGGGAGTGCGTGGGAACGCAGACTCCAAAGTGTTACTGAATCTGAACGCGAGTGTATGATATCTGGATGTCATTCCGACACTGATTGTGTTAAGACGACCCCTACTATCTCTACACTTCCTACTTGTTACTCTACGGTAGACGACAACTCAGACAAGGCTAGCACAGTTACTGAAAACCCAGTTACTCAAACATCTAAGGACTCTTTGGAAAACACAAATGTTTCTGATGTTACAACAGACATTGACCAAAGGGTAGATGTATCACAGAGTTATATCAGTACAGAGGTTGACACAGATGTGAAGTCGTGGTTTGATAAAACTACAGAGATAGACACTACAAGTACTTTGAAAAGTGATTCAGGGGACATAACTCTAGAACCTACTGATTCGGATAATCAGGAGCGCTTACAAAAGAGGCTAGATTCGGTTTCTCGGATTAACTTGACAGACCAACAAATCAGGGAGTTTCAGAAACTAGATTCAGGTTTAAAGCCACTTATTGAATATTTACAACATGGAAATCTACCAAATTCTCAAAAATTGTCTCGTCAAATTCTGTTGGAGTCCAGTGACTATCTTCTAGTGAACAATATTTTGTTTCATTCTCGAGTGCCTAAGTCAAATCGAGCTCAACATCTAAACCCATATCAACTTGTGGTACCTGAAGTGTTACAAACGACAATCCTTGATTTGTACCACAATTCACCGCTTGCTTGTCATGGTGGTATCCAGGATACATTGGATAAAGTCAAAGAACATTATTTCTTTAAACGTATGCACACTGTCATACCAAACTATGTACGGTCATGTAATGAATGTCAGCGTAGGAAAATGACACAACGGCACACAAAGAATGGTATGACAGCGTTCCCTTCCCCTCATGCACCATTTCAAGTGTGGGAAGCAGATTTATTTGGACCTTTACCAGTAAGTTACAGAGGCAATTCATACGTTTTTACAGCAGTAGATATGTACAGTAAAATGTTGGTGGCTACACCAATCGCAGGAAAGGATGCGTTATCAGTGGCTACATCAATATACAACATGTTCACACAGTATGGTGTGTGTGACACTCTCATCACTGACAATGGTTCAGAGTTTACAGCACAAGTTACAAAGATAGTATGTAAATTGTTGGGACTCAAGCAGGAATTTACTCCACCTTATGCACATCACTGCTTAGGGGCTTGTGAGAGAACTCATGCTTCATTAGCTGTACGTATGACGACAGTACTGGAAAAAGATACTCGATCTTGGGATGAACACGTGGCAGGAACGGTTTTTGCTATAAACTCTGCAGTTAACGCCAGTACAGGATACTCACCTTTTGAAATTGTGTTTGGAACACGTCCTCGTTTCCCATTGGCACCTTGTCATACTCAGCTAGGAGGTGTTCCTGATGATCTTTAAACTTACCTGAAACACTTCATGGAACGGTTGGAAACCATACGTACAAACATGTTGGAAACGGTTGAGAAATCTAAGGCAACCATGATTGATAGAATGAACAAAGGTGTGAAACAATTACAACTTCAGCCAGGTGACTATGTTTATCGTTTACATGACCCCACAGGTCCAGGGCAGAAACTGCAGGACAAATATGATGGTCCCTTTGTTGTTAAGGAAATCTGTTCCGAACATGCCGTGAAACTGCGACATCCGAATTCTCAAACAAAACTGGATTCTCTTGTTCATATCGAACGACTTAAAATGGCATATGTGCGAGAACCCTATCCATCTCCTTACTTTCTGGGTAAGGTAGTTACCAATGAGCAAAGCCGTACTCGTGTACATGTTTCAACGCAGACCTTAGAACTTGTGAACAGCCAAGAGTCTCAAGGTTCATCGGTTGGTTCAAGATCAGAGGAACTTTCCTCGGAGGACACTAATTTGGACGTTCCTTTGGGAAGACAACAGCAACTTTCTCGTAAACGTCGACAACTGCCTGCTTTGCCTCAGCAAGTTGAATCTGAAGCTGCAGATTTGCCTTCACTAACCAGACCTCGTCGTAATGCGCCGAAACCAAAGCGATATTGCAGTGATGATAATGTGAACACTTTCTCTTCTGAGGTCGCAATGGACACAAATGATGTGTATTATAAAGTTAAGAAAGTGATAGGGCAGAGAAAGCACAATGGTGTTATTGAATATCTGGTACATTTTGTAGGAGAATCAAATGTTAGAAAGGCTGTACAGAAAAATCCGCCACCCACTCTGCACTGAACTGGTATATTAATAATGTACATTTATAGAGACAGTTCAAATTTGATACATGTTAAGGTGATGACAAAAATGTGTTTTCGTTTAATCAGTTGTTTCTTGAACTTTCTGAGTTGCATGTAGTTTTTGCATTTCAAACTCAAAGTGTTTGGTTTTTTAATTAGGGATATCCTAAAATGTTTGAAAATGTTGTATAACAATGGTAACACTGATATTTGGTGTTTGATATAATTGACATTTTCTATTCACCATATTGTATTTGAGTGAATTTCACATAATCAAAGCATATAGTTTTCAATGATTTATGAACTGTTGTTTTCCACAGCATACAGTAACAATGTTCATTTATTTACACCATGAGAATAGTATCCAATTTTTAAGAATTTTTTTTCATTTTTGTGAGTTCAATACATGTTATGAAGTTACTGAGTTTTATGATAATCAACTCACAAGATAATTGTATTTTGGATGGATTTCATAATGGTGAACACTGAACAATGACCAATTCTAGTAATGATCATAATTCTGCAGTTTTTCCAGTGACTCATCTACAAATTTCATTTTGTTCAATACAATATATGATGTAATAAGATTATGTAATGTGACTTAATTCCTATATGCATGGTCATAAGTTGATAATACTTTGATATTGTTGCATATGCAATTATTTTTTTTTAATATCTTGATTTTGAATATGTCAATCTTACTTTCTGATGTTTCTTTTGAATGCAATAATGGAAATTGTGGTATTATGTTCTTCAGCAAATTTGGACTATATATTTGGTCAAATGTACATGTATTAAGAAATATTCATTAAATGAATCAATTACAATGTGCTTGAATATAAGTCTTCAGATTTATGTACTGCAAGAGTAGATAAAGGATACTAAGTACTTGAGAAATCTTAGTTAATGTTCATCACAATTTTGTCCAAATTGTTTGCATATAATTTTTGTCCTTGTATATTTTCAGACACCAAAAGTAGTTCAGTTATGAAAATATTGCTTATTATCACAGAAGCTCTGAGACTATATTGTATTAATTCAAATGATAGTGAATTATCTTCCTTGTTTCTAAGTGAGCTTGCTAGTATTTGCTAATATATGTCAATGCTTTTGCCATATTTTCTCTTACAATTCATGTTATCTCCATACCCATCGAAAATTTGGTTGCAAAATTTTGTTTTGTGGGGGGATATTATGTATGTCATTCTATGAAATACATAAGGAAGGGGAGGTAACTGTAATTCTACTTTCACTTTCACTTTTGTTTCTAACTCTCCTAAATAGGAGGCGGAATTAAAAAAAGTTGAATAAAATAATAAAAATGGAAGACGTGCTTTGTTCTTCTGAAGCTTTCCAGATCGGTACTCTATGATCCTGGAACATTTGACGGAACAATTTCTTTTCGCGGATGTTAACTTACACGTTCTATATAATCACACGGAGATCATTTTTGGTTTTTTCCATCTGCAAATATTATATTCATCTTGCAATATACCGAAAAATGGTTTGAAATTTTACAGCAAACTAGAAGTTTGCAAAATATGGGTATAATCGTTAAGAATATCCAGTTCGTTTTTTATATAAAACCTCGGATTAAAAAAATGAAAAAAAAAAAAAAATGATAAAGATAATGGCCGACCGACTGTCCTTTTCCCAAAATTTTGGTAAAGATATGAGAGAAAAAGACTCGGCAGAGCCTCGGGTTTCACCATATTTTGTGACCCTCGGGTGGAATATCCCTATCCTACATACACGCATATGAAAGAGTCTTATAATCTATTCTTGTCGGTCATTTGACCACGTTAGTCAAATTGTAGGATTTCATTAAGTCAACGAGTGTGTGGTTATCATCTAATGCTAGAAAGTCAACATTTATATTACCAAGTATAACTGCATGCGGAGTTTCATTCAAAGCTGTTTCAATTGAGAAACGAAAGAAGTCCCAAAAGGTTTGAGGACTATTTGTTGGTCTATAGACTATGCATAAAATGTTTTTTTTTTTTTTAACTTGGAAATTGGACCTCCACCCATACAACTTCACCGGACGGAAATTCTAAGTCATTTCTACGACACGTCCATAGGAGACTGGAAATGTATACATTATTCCCCGGTGACCGCCTTATATTCCGAAGGCCCAATAGTCCGAAGGCCCTAAAGTTCGAAGGCCCAATAGCCTGAAGGCCCTAAAGTCCGAAAGCCCGTTAGTCCGATTTGTCTTAAAACATTTACATAATATTGCATAATTTCTATCCAAATACTTGCCCTGAATAGGCCAGTCAACTACAATCATATACATGTACTTCTGTATAAAAAATACTGATTTCTATTCTAGTCCCGTCAATGGTCTGGTCGTCTTGGTCTATGTGGATCAAACTTCACCTCTGTTTATTTGGTTGTTTGTGTATTTTTTTTAAAAATAAAACTTCATAATAGTTACCAAGTTAATCATCAATAAGGATTTATTAAGGACACACTTGACTTTGAATGTCAATACGGCGAGTAATTTTACTTTTCAGATGCAAAGAAAAATAAATGGCAGACAATTTTGTCATATTAAGCAGTTCATGTAAATATGTATGAATGCTTATACGTTTGATCTTGCCTGCAATCTCCCTACCCGTTGAAAACAATATGCGATTTTTGGAATAGTTGAAACTAACTCAATTATGAGGTTTGAGTAGAATATTCACAACCACCAGAAGATGGAATTATTGTACTCAACCCACATATTTTCACTATTTCGAAACTCCCTTATTGTCATTGAAAAAAATACACAAAAACCAATGATAAAGTTTTAAATTTTGATATTCGATTAACGAAGTACGTGTACAATTTTCATAGACACAAAATAACCCGTTATGTAGTCATGTTCAATATTGATATCAACACACTCTGGTACAGTCAGTTTCCATGGAAATGCACGGTGCGGAATCAAGTCCCACACTGATATCGACAAGAAAAGGCGTGGTAACTTATCTGAAGTCCTTAACGACATAGGATATAGCGGCCCAGTACTGATCCTATGTGCGTGCCCCCGATCTATATTGTCGCTTCTGTCTTCGGATCCTCCTTTCCAGTCGTCGCCACTTTGGCCTTGGTTTCAACTCGTTCTGTCCTTCATTAGCTGCGATTCGGATACGTTCCCGTCTTTCTTCATCCTTATGTTTCCTAATGAAAACCCACATGGAAGAATGTTTTACACCAACTGAACTGTTCCAGCGACTGTGGAAGCCTGAAATGATTCAATTGATAAGCCATATTATAAATTTGTTTTTGGTTTTTGTTTTTGTTTTTTTGTTTTGTTTTTTGAGAATTTTATCTTTCCCTCAAAATAACATCTTGTGCTCATGTACTATTGGTCATTGATAAACAATTTATCTGCCTAGTTAACTGGACTAGATCGCTATGAAGCACCGGTGTACAGGGTTGTGAGTAGAAAGTTTCTCTTATCTAAGGCTTTGGCTCATAGAATGGATCGTGATGTAACATAATACTGTAATGCGTTTATATTTGATAAATTCATTTATAGGATTAATTACTGTTATTCCAAGTTTTTGGTAAGTATTTCTTCTACTAACTTCAACAAGATTGAAAAAAAAACTCAGTTTCTTATTTTATTATCTTTTTTTCTTCTTCTTCCTTTTCTTCTTCTTTTTTTTTCACCAGCCAATCGTGCCCGCACGTTTTCTTGAAAAGTACTCAACCGATGTTGATGACACTGGTTAAGAGGAAATGCGCAGCACGTGATAATTTGATCACCGTGTACATCATACTTGACCACTCAGTGTGTCCGAAAATAAAAACAGTCGATCGTCGCTCTATAGGAAACTAAATCATTACCCAACATACTATGCTGAGAGGTATATCACCTAACACAAACTTTATGTGGATAACGAAACAAATTAAAATTAATATTAAATCGGCACTGCCTAAAGAGCGCAAATTGATAAACATCTGGAACTGCGTGATTCATCGCTTCACTGAAGCGTGGATTTTTTTTATTAGCTTAACTGTTGAAAGATTTTAACAAGACACACTCGACATACCCACATATACCAATGTGTTACCACGGATTCGATCTATCTCTGTGGTGTGATCGCCGTTTTATATACGAAGACCATGTCAGAGATTGGAAACTGATGTTATGAAAATTGCATCTTTATGAACCAGGTCGTATTTCATCATTGCATACGGTATCTAAATATCTAACTATTCATATCAATAGGATCTGTTATTCTGTTATTTCTTCCATTCGTTCAAAAAAAATTTGCGTAAGTAAATAAATTCATTGCTGTGTAACACATATACATTCACTGGTGTGTAACACATATACATTCACTGGTGTGTAATACATACATTCACTGGTGTGTAACACACATACATTCACTGGTGTGTAACACATATACATTCACTGGTGTGTAACACATATACATTCACTGGTGTGTAACACACATACATTCACTGATGTGTAACACACATACATTCACTGGTGTGTAACACATACATTCACTGGTGTGTAACACACATACATTCACTGGTGTGTAACACATACATTCACTGGTGTGTAACACATATACATTCACTGGTGTGTAACACATATACATTCACTGGTGTGTAACACATACATTCACTGGTGTGTAACACATATACATTCACTGGTGTGTAACACATACATTCACTGGTGTGTAACACATATACATTCACTGGTGTGTAACACATATACATTCACTGGTGTGTAACACATATACATTCACTGGTGTGTAACACATATACATTCACTGGTGTGTAACACATATACATTCACTGGTGTGTAACACATATACATTCACTGGTGTGTAACACATACATTCACCGGTGTGTAACACATATACATTCACTGGTGTGTAACACATATACATTCACTGGTGTGTAACACATATACATTCACTGGTGTGTAACACATACATTCACTGGTGTGTAACACATATACATTCACTGGTGTGTAACACATACATTCACTGGTGTGTAACACATATACATTCACTGGTGTGTAACACATACATTCACTGGTGTGTAACACATATACATTCACTGGTGTGTAACACATATACATTCACTGGTGTGTAACACATACATTCACAGGTGTGTAACACACATACATTCACTGGTGTGTAACACATATACATTCACTGGTGTGTAACACATACATTCACTGGTGTGTAACACATATACATTCACTGGTGTGTAACACATACATTCACAGGTGTGTAACACACATACATTCACTGGTGTGTAACACATACATTCACTGGTGTGTAACACATATACATTCACTGGTGTGTAACACATATACTTTAACTTTGGCGAAACACATATACATTCACTGGTGTGTAACACATATACATTCACTGGTGTGTAACACATATACATTCACTGGTGTGTAACACATACATTCACTGGTGTGTAACACATATACATTCACTGGTGTGTAACACATACATTCACCGGTGTGTAACACATATACATTCACTGGTGTGTAACACATATACATTCACTGGTGTGTAACACATATTCATTCACTGGTGTGTAACACATATACATTCACTGGTGTGTAACACATACATTCACTGGTGTGTAACACATATACATTCACTGGTGTGTAACACATACATTCACTGGTGTGTAACACATATACATTCACTGGTGTGTAACACATACATTCACTGGTGTGTAACACATATACATTCACTGGTGTGTAACACATATACTTTAACTTTGGCGAAACACATATACATTCACTGGTGTGTAACACATATACTTTAACTTTGGCGAAACACATATACATTCACTGGTGTGTAACACATACATTCACTGGTGTGTAACACATACATTCACTGGTGTATAACACACATACACTTACTGGTGTGTAACACACATACATTCACTGGTGTATTACACACATACACTTACTGGTGTGTAACACACATATTTGTTATTAACTGTGAAAAATATTCAATTCTCTACAAGTTGATGGGTAGAAGCTTTTTTGAGTTACTTTCAGTTATATAGGACAAAACTAAAAATACCACACGCTACCATTTCCCTATTTCTTATCACAATCCGAAATTAAAGCAGATAGTTAGTACTTGCATTTCATTAGGGTGTATGGCGGAACTGTTTATACAAAATGGTCTTTATGGCCTGGATCATATACAGAGTAAGTTTGACGACGACTTGTGTCTAATCTATTGTTATAGTGTCAATAAAATTTATTGATATTGAATTCATTTTCAAATCCATGGATTTGTGTTTCAGCGCATAGAAGTACCTCCATATACAGATACATCATACAACTGTTTCGTCCTGCTAGGACTCGTCAATGATGCTACATCATACAGCTATTTCGTACTTCTAGAAATCGTCTGTGATGCTACATCATACAGTTTTTTTTTAAACTTCTAGGACTCGTCTTTGATGTTACATCTTACAGCTGTTTTAACCTTCTAGGACTCGTCATTGATGTTACATCACACAGCTGTTTTGTCCTTCTAGGACTCGTCAATGATGCTCCATCATACAGCTATTTCGTAGTTCTAGAAATCGTCTGTGATGCTACATCATACAGCTTTTTTTAACCTTCTAGGACTCGTCATTGATGTTACATATTACAGCTGTTTTAACCTTCTAGGACCCGTCAATTGTGTTGCATTTTACAGCTGGTTTATCCTTCTAGGATCCGTCAGTGATGTTACATCATACAGCTGTTTCGTCCTTCTAGGACCCGTCAGTTGTGTTGCATTTTACAGCTGGTTCGTCCTTCTAGGACTCATCAGTGATCTTGCATCTTACAGCTGGTTTGTCCTTCTAGGACCCGTCAGTTATGTTGTGTTCTTCACACCTGTCAGGTCAATTGTGATACGAGTAATAACGAAACATTACACAAAGTAGTTGTGTTTCTACGGTGGTACGTGTATCGTAACAAAACATTATGCAATAATATAAAAATACACTTAAAGAAGATCTTAAAAAAACAAATTAGATAAATAAATAGCATAAAACAAATATGTATACAGTTTATATATAAATAAACAAAATAGAATTAATAACGATAAATCGGTTGGAATCTGCTTAGCATGTTAATCATAAGAATAATATATATATATTAGTATGTAGACATTGATATATCTTTGCAAGGTAACTACATACGTTTTGTCACGTGTTTAATTCAAAATCATTTTTCGACGGAGCTTCAAATCAATAACATAATTATTTATTCTTGATAGACTCTAATACGTTTCCTAATAGACAACAATCTGCCTACCAGAAGAACATGTGTAGTTTGTGTACCTCTTTCAATCTTCAAGAATGTGTCAGATATAATTTGGAGCACAATTCTGATTCACAAGTTGCTTTTCTGGACAGCAATAAATAAGAACGGGCTGCTTCTTAAGCTGTATAACCTTGGGTTAGCCATGTCACTTTTAAAGGTCATCTGTCATCTCCTGTACATAGGAAACGGGGAATCTTACAAGGTAGATCATTATCTGCTAAAATGTATTTTGTCTTTATCAATGACTTACTTAACGATGTAGAATCATTAGATCAATGTGTAATGGTGGTTAATTCGAAAGTTGACATTCCAACCCAGGCTGATGACATATGCTTAATTAGCAACACATGTACTGGATTACAACATATGGTTGCAGTGTGCAAAAATTATAGTTATAAATGGAGATTTTCTTTTTCTGTTAATAAAAGTAAAATTGTTGTATTTACCATTAGTAGGAAACAAGCTTTGCCGAAAAATGTGTTTGTATATGGCAAAGCATTGCCAGTTGTTGAAAACATTACACATGTTGGAGTTTTACTGAATTTCAAGTTGTGGTCATATGACAGGACTGATATGGGTTGTAAAAAAGCTAAAATGTGACACAATGGTTCCTATAAAATCTGGCTCTCTTTCCCAGAACTCTCAATCCGTTAACTGTGGCAAAAATTGTCAAGTCTAAAGTATACTCTCCTCTTTTATATGGATGTGAATTATGGCAAACAACAAAATCAGAGCTTGTTAAATTAGAACGCACTCAGAATTTTATTGTAAAATCGATACAAGGTTTCAGCATTAGACCTAGAACAGACACGGCTAACTCCTTAATCGGGCAGACATCTGTTGAAGCGTATATGGATATTAAAAAGTTAGAATACAGATAGAATCTGTAGGATGAATTGTAAGTATTATCACATGAAATGTTTCTTAAACGTGTATCTATGTATCGTATACACGAGTTTGCTTAAGGTGGGTTTATTCCCGATATAGTGAAAATACTGTAAAAATATGATTTTTTTTAAAACTTTTTACTTGTGTATTTAGCAAACGCAGTTTTTCCGAGCAAGTCGCAATGGAAATCGTATGTATGTAAAGCGGTATATAGCTTTGAAGAATTAACGATGTGTAATAGAATGGAAAGCGACTCTGATTTTTCTAGATTTTTGTTGATTCATGATGTGTTTATCACCATACTTTATTAAATACGTCTGATCGTTTGGGATATAGTAATATCTCAAAATCAAATGCAATAATAGATGAACGCATTCAAAGTGTTGATGCTTCAGTGTTACTATAATGTGGTGATGCTTCAGTGATACTATAAAGTGTTGATGCTTCAGTGATACTATAATGTGTTGATGCTTCAGTGATACTATAAAGTGTTGATGCTTCAGTGATACTATAATGTGTTGATGCTTCAGTGATACTATAATGTGTAGATGCTTCAGTGATACTATAATGTGTTGATAGTTCAGTGAAACTATAATGTGTAGATACTTCAGTGATACTATAATGTGTTGATACTTCAGTGTTACTATAAAGTGTTGATGCTTCAGTGATACTATAATGTGGTGATACTTCAGTGTTACTATATAGTGGTGATACTTCAGTGATACTATATAGTGGTGATACTTCAGTGATACTATAATGTGGTGATACTTCAGTGATACTATAATGTGTTGATGCTTCAGTGATACTATAATGTGGTGATACTTCAGTGTTACTATACAGTGGTGATACTTCAGTGATACTATAATGTGTTGATGCTTCAGTGATACTATAAAGTGTTGATGCTTCAGTGATACTATAAAGTGTTGATACTTCAGTGATACTATAAAGTGTTGATGCTTCAGTGATACTATAATGTGTTGATGCTTCAGTGATACTATAATGTGTTGATGCTTCAGTGATACTATAATGTGTTGATGCTTCAGTGATACTATAATGTGGTGATGCTTCAGTGATACTATAATGTGTTGATGCTTCAGTGATACTATAATGTGTTGATGCTTCAGTGATACTATAATGTGGTGATGCTTCAGTGATACTATAATGTGTTGATGCTTCAGTGATACTATAATGTGTTGATACTTCAGTGATACTATAAAGTGTTGATGCTTCAGTGTTACTATACAGTGGTGATGCTTCAGTGTTACTATACAGTGGTGATACTTCAGTGTAAATATATAGTGGTGACACTTCAGTGTTACTATGAAATGGAGATATTTCATTGTAACTATAAAAAGCTGAATCTTCAGTGTTACAATAAAGTGGTGATACTTCAGTGTTACCATAAAGTGGTGATACTTCAGTGTTACCATAAAGTTACTATAAAGTGATGATACTTCAGTGTTACCATAAAGTTGTGATACTTCAGTGTTACTATAAAGTGGTGATACTTCAGAGTTACTATAAAGTGATGATACTTCAGTGTTACCATAAAGTTGTGATACTTCAGTGTTACTATAAAGTGGTGATACTTCAGTGTTACTTTAAAGTGGTGATGTTTCAGTTTTACAGTAAAGATATGATACTTCAGTGTTACTACACAGTGGTGATACTTCAGTGTTAATATATAGTGGTGATGTTTCAGTGTTACTGTAAATTTTTGATATTTCAGTGTTACTATATAGTGGTGATACATCAGTGTTACTATAAAGTGCTGATACTTCAGTGTTACCTGACAGTGGTGATACTTCAGTTTTAATATATAGTGGTGATACTTTAATGTTACTACACAGTGGTGATACTTCAGTGCTACTATAAATTGGTGATGTTTCAGTGTTACTATGATGTGGTGTTGTTTCGGTGCAACTGTAAAGTTGTGATACTTCATTGTCACTTTAAAGTGGTGATATTTTAGTGTTACTATGATGTGGTGATGTTTCAGTGTTACTATACAGTGGTGATGCTTCAATGTTACTATACAGTGGTGATGTTTCAGTGTTACTATGATGTGGTGATGTTTCAGTGTTACTATGATGTGGTGATACTTTATTGTTACTATATAGTGGTGATGTTTCAGTGTTACTATAAAGTGGTGATGTTTCAGTTTTGCTGTAAATTTTCGATATTTCAGTGTTACTATATAGTGGTGATGTTTCAGTGCTACTATAAATTGGTGATACTTCTGTGTTACTATACAGTGGTGATACTTCAGTGTGACTATATAGTGGTGATACTTCAATGTTACTACACAGTGGTGATACTTCAGTGCTACTTTAAATTGGTGATACTTCTGTGTTACTATACAGTTGTGATACTTCAGCGTTACTATACAGTGGTGATACTTCAGTGTTACTATGATGTGGTGATGTTTCAGTGTTACTATATACTGGTGATACTTCAGTGTTACTGTACAGTGATGATACTGTAGTGTTACAATATATTGGTGATATTTCACTGTTACTATGATGTGGTGATGTTTCAGTGTTACTATGATGTGCTGATACTGCAGTGTTACTATACAGTGGTGATACTTCAGTGTTACTATACAGTTGTGATACTTCAGTGATACTATAATGTGGTGATACTTCAGTGTTACTATAAAGTATTGAAACTTCAGTGATACTATAATGTGGTGATACTTCAGTGTTACTATACAGTGTTGGAACTTCAGTGATACTATAATGTGGTGATACTTCAGTGTTACTATAAGGTGTTGAAACTTCAGTGATACTATAATGTGGTGATACTTCAGTGTTACTATACAGTGGTGATACTTCAGTGTTACTATATAGTGGTGATACTTCAGTGTTACTATAATGTGGTGATACTTCAGTGTTACTATATAGTGGTGATACTTCAGTGTTACTATATAGTGGTGATACTTCAGTGTAGATATATAGTGGTGATACTTCAGTGTTACTATAAAGTGGAGATATTTCAGTGTAACTATAAAATCTGAAACTTCAGTGTTACAATAAAGTGGTGATACTTCAGTGTTACTATCAAGTGGTGATGTTTCAGTGTTACTATGATGTGGTGATACTTTATTGTTACTATATAGTGGTGATGTTTCAGTGTTACTATAAAGTGGTGATGTTTCAGTGTTACTATACAGTGGTGAATCTTCAGTGTTACTATATAGTAATGATATTTCAATGTTAATGTGAAGTGTTGATGTTTCAGTGTTACTACACAGTGGTGATACTTCAGTGCTACTATAAATTGGTGATACGTCTGTGTTACTTTACAGTTGTGAAATTTCAGTGTTACTATAAAGTGGTGATACTTCTGTGTTACTATACAGTTGTGATACTTCAGCGTTACTATACAGTGGTGATACTTCAATGTTACTATAAAGTGGTGATGTTTCAGTCTTACTATGATGTGGCGTTGTTTCAGTGCAACTGTAAAGTGGTAATACTTCATTGTCACTATAAAGTGGTGATATTTCAGTGTTACTATGATGTGGTGATGTTTCAGTGTTACTATATACTGGTGATACTTCAGTGTTACTGTACAGTGATGATACTGTAGTGTTACAACATATTGGTGATAATTCAATGTTACTACGATGTGGTGATGTTTCAGTGTTACTATGATGTGATGATACTGCAGTGTTACAATGATGTGGTGATACTGCATTGTTACTATATAGTGGTGATATTTCAGTGTTACTATATAGTGATACTTCAGTGTTACTATGATGTGGTGATACTTCAGTGATACTATAAAGTGGTGATGTTTCAGTGTTACTATGATGTGGTGATATTTCAGTGTTATTATAAAGTGATACTTCAGTGTTACTATAATGTGGTGATACTTCAGTATTACTATAAAGTGGTGATGATTCAGTGTTACTATGATGTGGTGATGTTTCAGTGTTACTATAACGCTGAAGTATCAGCGCTTTATGCTTACACTCAAGTATGAAATTGCATATTTCATATTAAGTTTCTGTCTGTAGTCTTTTCCCAACATTATTCAAAACACTTGCAGATTCAGGGTTGAAAACGTTTTAAAAGGTAACATTTACCAACAGAAATTTTGCAACATTGTTTATCTGTATTCATAAGATTTTTGCCACAACAACAATTAAATTACAGATTACATGTGCTCCTAATTTACCTCGGGTATGACAGAGCGTAGTACGTAATGATCATAGGGTTATAAGATACGATACACAATATTGATACAAATTAACATGTTTAACAGAGCAAAGAAACACAGGAGAGTGACTATAGTGTATGTTCTTATATTGTCCACATAACAAACGTAATAAAGTAATTTTATAAAAATGCACGAGAGCTTCAAAGCAAATCTTATATATTTAACAAAGTTATACAAATCTTTTATGTTATTAACACTGAGCAATTGAACAAGTTTTTATACACCTAGACGACGAAAGTAATACGCCTTCAGTTATCTTGCCCATTAATCTGGATAAGTAGACTTAAGTATAAAGTGAACCACACCTACAATGTCATCAGTATTTCAAACTGTACTCTATTGGGCCTGGATGCAGTATTGTATCTTCCACTTTCAATATTAAACTTATGAGAACTTGAACGAATATATGAAATAATATTCTTATATAACTGGTCGATAGTTTTTTCAGGTAATATTTCAGCCCATATTTGTCTACTTAATGCTGATACAATGTTCCTTTTGGAGAATTTTTGTCTTGCGCGTGTCATTTATTCCATAACTACCCTAACCAATCCAATCATCTTTATCAACCATTCTCTGTTTATAACATACTTTCAATAAACAAATTCCTCTTTCTTTCAATTTAACCTAATATTACAATACTTTCATTTACCTAACAATATACATTACACGTCTGCCTAATTCGTTATATACAATGTCATTACATGTATTTTTACCCACATCTTGCCTTTATTTTTCTACAAAAAAATTGTATGAACCTTTCAATTTCTAAGGCTTTAAAAAAACCTATACTTCACTTGCATACCCCAATATACATCTTCCATAGGTGTCGAATACTGAACATAATATTTCAGTATTAAATTTCTGGTTCTTTATTTCACTTTTTCCTTTCCTTTTCTGCTACTAGTTGTTGGACTTGATGAAATCCATTAACTACCCCAACTTCGCCTTAGCCATAAAAACATCTCTCATCATGTTTTACAATACCACCATTCCTTCAAACTGCAATATTATTTTTTTTCTACATTAAGGTTGAGCTTCCATTCATTGTTATATAAAGCCTCTAACATAACAGTGTTTATTCAATAAGAACTGTGTCATCTGCGTATATCAGTAAAAATAATGATATCATACCAATTCCAACCGGTTGACAATTTTCTTTCATAAAATTCAGTTCACAGTCATTGACAAATACATTGAATAACCTTGTGAGAGAATTTCTCCATGGAAGAGACCGAATCTGTTCTAAAATATTCTGAAATACAACAGTTGTATTTAACAAAAAGGTTTAACATTTTCTTACAAGGTGTATAATCTTTGGCACTTTACCTTGAACTCCTTGTTTAATTAGTTAACTTTCCTCTATCTATAAGGTCGAAAGTCTTCTTGTAATCAACGAAACAGCAGTATAACATTTTCTTTTTACCTAGAGATCGATTAATAAATGTCTTAAGTACAATTATATCATCTACAGTTAGGTGACTAGCTTTAAAACCAAAATGAACATCAGTAGTAATAGACTGTTTCTTTATCCCATTGCACAAGTCTTCTATTTAGAACTTCGGTAAAACATTTGCCCAAACAGCTGACAAGAGGTATGCCTCTGTAATTAACAACATCATTGATATCACCCTGTTTGTGTAGAGTGGGACAGTACAGTCACGTGACAACATTTCCGGAAAGAAACCCGATTCAAATATTGGACTGAAAAGGTTCGTGATACAAGGGATTGAAATGTCTTCACGATCTATGAAAACTTCATTAAAATCAAATCTCCACTACAGCTTTTATCTCTTTTTCAGATTGTGGATTGCAACATGAACTTCATGTTCTGTAAAAGATTTTATGTAGTTCTTCAAATATTGTCAAAGCTATGTCTTAATATAAATCTGATTTCTATCAGAAAATGTTTTTCATTTTCCACTTTATGCTGGTCACATTTGGAACAAAGTCTGTACATCGGGTAGCCTGGCGTATCGTCCCGTCTCAAAAGGCCATAGGAAGTGAGCCCTGTGATGTCTTGGTAACGTCATTCTTGAACTGTCTTTATGTTTGAAGCTTGTTTTTCGTTCACATTATTACAGTTGTCAATAAAGCTGAGCTTGCCATTCACGACTATGTTTTAGTAATAATTTCGACGAGAGTTTTCTTACTACAGATTTTGATGAAGTATAAATTGGATTTTAGGTTGCGTCTATAACGTCACATAGACGTTGTACTGAAGCATTTAACAATGGTTTCACACTCGAACCACTTTGTTTATAGATACACGAACGCCACCCCATATGACCGCTGGTAGTGATATTGGAGGTATATTTTCCAACACCTAGGTAGAAGCAACATGCTTTGTTTTGCGCAGTGTTTATAATAGAATGCATCTTGATTCCCCTTATAGCACTGTGTACATAAGCATTGGTTCTACAGCTGAATGTAAAACACCGTACGTCATAACATCAGCTGAAGATATCGACAGTGATTGTAACCTCTGGAATAAAAATAATGATACATAGCTATTCAATAAAAACGTAATCAAACAGTGATGGTTGAATCCTGGTATTGGGTGTGACGCAATAAGATATATGGTCGTTGATACATGATAAAATGAGGTGAGATGTTCAAACTAATGAATTTCTTACAAAAACAGTAAACGTGGCGAAGGTTGTGTTTTATGGTCTAAACCAGACAACAATGAGTGTAATGCTGTTAATATTTAATGCCGTCGAAAGATCGATTGAAATTAAATTGATAAATGATTGATTGATGGAAATTTATTGTCTGTAATTGACTAATTAGTTATATTCTAGAGGTGTTTAAACTGTCATCATTCATAACCGTGATAAATGACATAAATAATCTCGTAAATTATGGTTTTCTAGTGTTGAAATTGAGTCGTTACTGACATCGAGGTATAGGATGTAACACCAAATGAAATAAACTTTCCTATTAACACTCCTAACGCTCGACTAGCCGACTAAGATGTTTCTATCACAGCCTTTTACGTTCTCAGATGATCTTCTATCCACATTCCTAGGTATTTATACAAATCTGTTGTTCACTTCCTCCGGGTTGCTATTTTCTTTTTCGCCTTCCTGTTCGTTTTGTTGTGGATCTTTGTTGTTTTCCTCTTCTGTATTATCCAACTGTACTTCTTCGTAAATTTACGTATTGTTTTCAAATGATTGTTGATGTTGTCGTGGCTGATGATGTTGTCGTAGTTGTCGTGGCTGTTGTTGATGATGTTGTCGTGGCTGTTGTTGATTATGTCGTGGCTGTTGTTGATGATGTTGTCTTGGCTGTTGTTGATGTTGTTGTAGTGGCTGTTGTTGATGATGTTGTCGTGGTTGTTGTTGATGCTGTCGTTGCTGTTGTTGATGATGTTGTCGTGGCTGTTGTTGATGGTATTGTCTTGGTTGTTGTTGATGTTGTCGTGGCTGTTGTTGATGATGTTTTCGTGGTTATTGTTGATGATGTTGTCGTGGTTGTTGTTTATGATGTTGTCGGGTCTGTTGTTGATGCTGTCGTTGCTGTTGTTGATAATGTTGTCGTGATTGTTGTTGATGTTGTTGTCGTGGCTGTTGTTGATGTTGTTGTCGTGGCTGTTGTTGATGATGTTGTCATGGTTGTTGTTGATGTTGTCGTGGTTGTTGTTGATGTTGTCGTGGCTGTTGTTGATGATGCTGTCGTGGCTGTTGTTGATGATGTTGTCGTGTCTTGTTGATAATGTTGTCGTGGCTGTTGTTGACGATGTTGTCTTGGCTGTTGTTGAAGTTGTTGTCGTGGCTGTTGTTGATGATGTTGTCGTGGCTGTTGTTGATAATGTTGTCGTGGCTGTTGTTGACGATGTTGTCTTGGCTGTTGTTGATGTTGTTGTCGTGGCTGTTGTTGATGGTATTGTCTTGGCTGTTGTTGATGATATTAACGTGGAGTTTGTTGTTGATGATGTACTCTGATTGATGCGTTTGAAGTAGAATAAATGCAAAGATAAAGAAGACGCAGATTTCGTGTTCTTAACAACTCTATTGTTTATTGTTACCATTTTGTTAAAATGTACAGATAAATTCAGGTTCTCTTTTTTCATATTATCCTATCCTTTTCTTTATCTACGTCACTTCAACCACTCACTCCATGCTGTAATATGCAGAATCCGTTGTTGAAAAAGATACCGAAAAGGGTAAGTAAACAAAAATGATGACGTGACACACTCCAATACATTATATACGAAAAAAACATACATTTCTGTGTTAGGTAGACCTATTGCCGTTTGAGTTCGCGGTTGAACGCGCGGAGAAAGTGTACATAACATACCCGCTGTAAAATTAAGCTCTAGATATCCGTGCTCGTAGGGTAGTGAACAGACATCTGCTGTTTCGATTTGATGACGTAATTTTTTTGAGATATAATTGGACACTTGGTATTTGGAAATCGTTTAATAATTTAAGGATGCCAAGACGATCCAGAAAAAAGGTAAGAATTTATCTTGATGAGAAGAGATATAAGCGACGTTTATTTAGTACGTCGTTATTACCATTTAACTATACATTGGGAGATCATGGTGCCATCTTTTTCCTTAATATCACTGTAAATAATTATATTTTCAACACAGATATAACACAACTAAATGTTAGAAATAATTAGTTAACGGTTTTGTTTTCACACCATTAGAATGGTGATTGCGATGACTCGTTAGATGTAGGATCACTCTTGGCACTGAAACATGAAACAATGGGTTAGATTACCATGACAGCGGACTAAACTGACCTTTATTATTATTCCTTTATTTCCTCCAAAATGAAGATTCTTTAAGTTCTTATGTACAATTGATTAACGCAAATTAAGTTGATTACAATAACATCATAAATACATGTATATATACGATGACACTAGCGAATTTGTTATCGTAAAGTAAAAGGTTAGTATACTTGCCATTTGTAAAGCATGACATAATAGACGTTCATTATAACATACATTTTTATCCAAGTAACGTCATATCTGTAGTACAATCTCAGCATTTTATCGATGAAAATTGAAGAGTGTAAAACAAATATTTCGTAATCATTTTGGTCCATTCTGAAGTTAGGAGCACCACCAAGCAGTATATACAAAGCCAGGGAGCGCATGCAAATACACACGAGATTCATTATCAAGCAATGTGATTAAAAGGCATCAGAGATCATCCCGAAGACTTTCAGTTTTTTAACAATGGAGAACGATGTATGTTGTACGGCCATTGTACAAAAGATAGCAAAAATGACATAGCTCAATATCACTAGACAATTTTAAATCTACACATAATCTCACTATATTTCCGATCTTTTCCAAATGTTCGGGAAACTTTAAAGCAGTAATCCATTAAGTATGGTGATAAACACATCATGAATCAACAAAAATCTAGAAAAATCAGAGTCGCTTTCCATTCTATTACACATCGTTAATTCCTCAAAGCTATATACCGCTTTATATACATACGATTTCCATTGCGACTTGCTCGGAAAAACTGCGTTTGCTAAATACACAAGTAAAAAGTCAAACAAATCATATTTGACCAGTATTTTCACTTTATATGGAATAAATCCATCTCAAGCTCGTGTATACGATACATCAATAAAGGCTTAAGAAATATTTCATGTGATAAATACTTACAATTCAACCTACAGAGTCTCCCAAAACAATTATTATTATTACTGCGTTCTTAACGGCCCGTCAACACATAAAAGGTCATTAGGGTCATGAACTGGTAAAACACAGAGCGATCCAAAAGGAAAGAACAAACCAAAAGATATAAGACAAATGCTAAAATTTTTGAATGGGTGTATTAACACAAAAGATTTAAATGGTACGTCATAACTCTATTATATAGACCAACATCGTTCAGGTAATGTAGAATTTTACAAATTTCAACAGTTTCAAAAATGGTTTTTAGACATGTAGTGTTACGATAAAAACATTCTGGAGTAGACAGAAGGTCAATGCAGTCCAACAAAAAATGTTTAACGGTGAATGGCTCATCACATCCTATGCGCCGAGAATTATCTTCTCCTTTCAACATAGATGAATGTGTAAGGTATGTATGGCCCATCCGAAGACGGGCAAGGACAACTTCGTCTCGGTGGTTGTCTCTATAGCATGGAGACCATTCACTGATAACAGGTTTTACGGAGTGCAATTTGTTATTGGTATATGTATTACATTCCTTCTGCCACTGAGCTTTTAAAATTTGTTTAATAAATGGTTTAAAATAGGTAAAATGAAGTTTAAAAACAACAGGTGGTAGCGATAAAGCTTCCTTTGCAGCACGATCTGCTTTTTCATTGCCTAGTATTCCCATGTGCTCAGGAATCCAGCAAAAAGCAATACGAAAGTTAAAGGCAAGATTATGATATAGTGCTAATGTATTACGAATAAACATATTTTCGATATTTCTATTGCTAAGACTCTGTAGAACAGAAAGAGAGTCTGAAGGAATAACAGCTCTAATTGCTTTGTTTCTTTGAATATATTCAAGGGCGAGGTAGATAGCTCGCGCTTCCGCGGAGAATATTGAGGCGTTGTTCGGTAGCCGGCATCCATAGGTTTCATCTTGTGTAACCATGGCCGCAGCAACCTTATCATTATCGTTTGAACCAGCAGTATATCAATGTAGTAATGTTTTATATTTTAACTGCAATTTCGAGAAAAAGGAACTGTGGTTGTGTTTGTTTTAACCATTTCATGAAGTGAAAAGTCAGCTTCAGGTGAAATTCATGAGCCAGGGTGGAATTTCTATCGTTCCAAATGACTGAATTTGGTCAATAACAATATTTGTGTTTTGTAAAAGAGCGGAAATTTGAATACTGAATGATGGAATTGTTTTGCTGTAGGTGTGGTCTTAAAAGCTCCGAGAGCGAGCCTGAGACCTTGGTGTTGAACAGTGTCGAATGATTTGAGATATGAAGGTCTAGCAGATCCATACACAATAGAACCGTAGTCTACTTTTGTTCTAACTCTATAGAGTATTAGCAAAACTTTTCTTACAGCTCCTAAATCTGTGTGGGACACAACCTTTAGAATATTCAGTGCCTGAAGGGATTTGGCTTTTAAGGTATTTTATATGTGGAAGGAACGACAATTTCCTGTCGAATATTACACCTAAGAATTTCGTTTGCTTAACAACCGGAATGGGTACACCACAAAGAGACAGATTTGGATCGTCGTGTTGTTACCGAATTTGACAAAAATGCATACAAACTGTTTTTGTTTGTGAAAATTTAAAACTATTCTCGTTTAGCCAAATTTGTAGTCGATTCAAACATTGTTGTAGTTGTCTTTCGATAGTTTTCATATGCTTAGATCGATAGCATATGATGAAATAATCGACATAAAGAGCGCCCTCCATTGAAGGGTATATTGTTTTGGCAATATTTTTAATGTTAAGTCCAAAAAGTGTATCTGAAAGAATGCTGCCTTGTGGTACCTTCATTTCCTGCTGATGAACATTGGAAAGGGCCGTTCCATTCCGGAATTGAAATACTCTTTCTGATAGAAAATTTGAAATAAAAATTGGTAGATTACCTTTAATACCTATATCGTGCAGATCTTGCATTATTCCGTATTCCTACGTTGTGTCGTAAGCATTTTCCAAATCGAAGAAAACAGCAACCAAGTCCTCCTTCTTTAGAAAAGCCCTCAAAAACAATAACATTTTAATATCAATATACGCTTCAACAGAAATTCACCCGATTAAGGAGTTAGCCATGCTGAAACCTTGTATCGATTTTACAATAAAAATCTGAGTGCGTTCTAATTTAACAAGCTCTGATTTTGTTGTTTGCCATATTTCA
Source organism: Ylistrum balloti (assembly GCF_031769215.1). Taxonomy (NCBI): domain Eukaryota; kingdom Metazoa; phylum Mollusca; class Bivalvia; order Pectinida; family Pectinidae; genus Ylistrum; species Ylistrum balloti. The sequence goes on along the minus strand of NW_026782307.1, from coordinate 779,979 downwards.
CATCCATATAAAACAGGAGGGTATACTTTAGACTTGACAATTTTTGCCACAGTTAACGGATTGAGAGTTCTGGGATGAGAGCCAGATTTTATAAGAACCATTGTGTCATATTTTAGCTTTTTTACAATCCATATCAGTCCTGTCATATGAGCAAAACTTGAAATTCAGTAAAACTCCAACATGTGTCATGTTTTCAACACCTCTTTTTCCGCAAAACTTGTTTCCTACAATTGATAAATACAACAATTTCACTTTTATTAACAGAAAATGAAAATCTCCATTTATATCTATAATTTTCGCACACTGAAACCATATGTTGTAATCCCGTACATGTGTTGCTAATTAAGCATATTTCATCAGCCTGTGTTGGGATGTTAACTTTAGAATTTACCATCATTGCACATTGATCTAATGATTCCACATCGTTAAGTTAGTCATTGATAAAGACCAAATACATTTTAGCAGATAATGATCCACCTTGTAAGATTCCCCGTTTCATATGTACAGGAGATGACAGATGACCTTTAAAAGTAACATGGCTAACGAAGCCAGTGTACATGCTCTTTAATATAGTCCAAATTTTACCTGTAAACCCAAGGTTATACAGCTTACAAAGCTCTGTCAAATGGCATCAGAGGCTTTATTGCTGCCCAGAAAAGCAACATATGAATTAGAATTGTGCTGCAAATTATAACTGACACATTCCTGAGGATTAAAAGAGGTACACAAGCTACACATGTTCTTCTAGCAGGCAGATTGTTGTCTAATAGGAAACGTATTAGTGTCTTACAAGGAATCCATTCTTTGAGCCAGAACTGACTCGAAAATTTTGAAGAAAACTGGTATCAAAGTTATACCTCTATACATGTAACTATTGGGGTCATTTCTGGGATTTCCCCTGGCTTTTATACAAGTAAAAATTATACCTGTTTTGCTAGCTTAAGGTATTTGTGCATTCTTCATAATGAAATTGAATAATTTACTGATGTAAGTGAGCAAATTATCTCCTCCATATCTAATATGTTCATTAACCAAATTATCACAACTCCAGCTTTGTTGCTTTCCATACAAACACGTCGTATTTCATCAACACTAAAATATCTGATAAAAACGTGTTTTTTTCTATGTGAATATCAGTTCGGATTTCACTAATCTTGAGTAACACATTTTGAGAAAATTGTCGTCAAATGACTCAAAAGAGTTATATCATTATGAAAATGTTTACTGAAGTGATCACCCCAGAGAAAAATTCTTAAAAAGTTTCTAAAAGAGTTCTTCGTCGACATCGCCACATTTATCGAGCTCAGTGAATTTTTCCTTCAAATACACATCAAATGCGCAACGAAGAAGTCGTCTAAATTTGGTTTTGATAGACTTGTAAATTCTAAACAAATTACTTTCGCCTCTTGGTCGACTCGATGCGATCCGAGTTGAAGTTTTGAAAACCATCTCACTATGGAGAAGTGATAATTCTTTGTTCCAGTATGGTTTTAAATATTTCTTAAAGGAACTTCTTTTTATCGACCTCTCTGCAGCCTTAAGTAAAGAAGATTGGATCTGACTGTAAAAAACTTCTACGTCATCTACTTCTGTATCATCTTCAGGTACACTTATATTATCTAGGAGTTCATTAACAGTGTAAAAGTCAATCGATCCATTTATTATTGCGTCTCACATTTAAATCTCACTAAAGCGGGGCTTAACGTTTTACTAGGTTTTATTTAGAAATATTCATAGTACATTCGGTTCATGATCATCTAAAACTTCACAATTGATAACCAAATCTAAACAAGAAGACTCGATCATAATATGATCAATAGTAGTATTGTGGCCTGTTGCAGGAAAATACGTGTACGTAGGACCTTTACACATCTATGAATTTGAATGACCTATCGTTCCCAACAAAGTGACACCGACTACCATGAATTTGGACATTCATATCTCCCAATATAATGATCTTTCCTTTTACGGAATATACAGAAGCTAAAGATTCCAGCATATCAATATGTCTCACAAAAACTATTGACCTGGCGGTTGCTGACATGCAAACAAAAAAAGATATATTCACTACCTGGCAACTGAATTTCAAGTCCTAATATTCTTAGACTTTCAACAATATATTCCTGTATTCTGAAGTGATCTCTAAACAATACACACACCTTTGATATCACACCTGTAGCGAAACGGGTTTAGTTCTTGAACTGGTTTAACAAAACAAGAATAGCCCGTGCCTCTAAATGAATCAAAAAGGGACAAGTTACATTCCCTGATCCAATGCTCTGAAATTCTACATATATCAATGCCATACTTCTCTAAAGAGGTCAGGAGGTACGGCATCCCAGCCATAATACCTTCGATGCTCCAACACATAAGCTTTGAATTATCTTGTGTCTTCATGTTGATTCTGGAAGGCACCTCGAGGTATCCACTCACGAACATTGACACTATCTGGCCAAAACGATGGATCTTCAATTAGGTTTATGAAAGTTCCATCATCAGTTACAATGAGTTGAGCCGATGAAGTACGTTTCCAAGAACGCGAGAAATACCGTACATAAGAATATTTGATAGAGTTCAGGACAGGTAATCGCGAAGTGCCTCAGCTGATGACTTTAACTTGTTTATGCCATGTATGTAGTATCTTCGGACTCGTCTCATTTTTTGTTGATGTGAATCCGACAAAACGAGAACTAGAGGATGTTGCCGACTGCGGTGCTTGAACAGCAACTTTCTCTATACTATATGAACCGCACACGGAAGAAGGAAAATGAACTGGAATCGGGACTTCAGTCTCTGTTTTAATTCCTTTATATTTTTCCTGCTCGTTTTGCACAGTTTCACTCTTATTCGACTTGAGGAGAGTCTTACCTCTTACTACATCAAAGATGACTGTTCTGAGGTTTAGAGGTACTCAGGTGTGGCGAAGAAAGGATGTGGAGGCGGTTGTGCGGGTTCCTGGTTTCTGTTTTGTTCTCCAGTTACGTTAGGAGTCATATGTCCTGAATGTCCCTCCTTTTCCTGTTTCATTTGTCTCTTGATATCGTTTACTTGTTTCTGAAATGCCACCATTGTCTGTTTACAACGTTCGCTGTTTTCTGTTGTCAATTCAAGACTTTTGTTCATTTCCATGACAACCTCTACACGGTTCTTAATTGTCTGAAGGACATATTTCAGTTTGTTTTTGAACCTTTCGATTCCGCTTGAGTGATCATCATTGAATCCCTGAGTAATTATCTCACAATTAGTTGTTTTTGCCAATGTCTCATCAATTCGCTCTTTAGAATTGCGCACGACTTTTAGAGTTTCTGACACACGCTTTTCCAGTTGATCACTCTTGACACTGAACCATGAAACTACTGGTTACATTAGCATGACAGCGGACTAAACTGACCTCATTTTACCACTTTCCAACTTGTAAATTACCATGTTGATAGTTGAAACAGCCTCGCCAATCTACGGCTAAACATTAAAGGGTCATGCTTCAGTTAGGACGACGTCTGGGATCGGACAGCAGTCGCGTGACACAACCCAGACAAGGGCAAAGGCTACCCAAAAATCATTATTATTTGACTCTACTGTATGTAATTCTTATTTGTATTGATAGGTACTATACATTTGTGTGTTGATCTTCTTAAAAAATCTTCGTGGGCTCAAATTTCGTCTGAAGTGTAATTTCTTTGACCCTGGAATTCGATCACGAATGGCTGTACACACACAATTATGCTACTGTCAATTTAAACAGAACTCGATGTTAAAAGATATCTAAGAATTATTTCTTTACTAATGTAAACAGTCAACAGTTTCATTGACATATCAATTCAAGTTCAGCGGTAACCATTGAAAGAGCGAAAATAAATCCCACGCAAATGAACTATTTTTCGGTATTGCCCTTCAAAACATCAAGAAAAACATGATAGAAATGTACAAAAAAATGAGCGGCGAATGTTACACCTGTGTAAGAATTTAGTTTAGTTTAGTTAGTAAAATTTAACCTTCAAACAACAACTGTGGACATAAGTGCAACTTCCCCTGCGCATTGGTCTGTAAGACTACCTCCCTGATGTGTTGTTCAGTAAGACTACCTCCACTGTGTGTTGGCCAGTAAGACTACCTCCACTGTGTGTTGGTCAGTAAGGCGACCTCCCCTGTGTGTTGGTCAGTAACACTACCACCACTGTGTGTTGGTCAGTAAGACTACCTCCATTGTTTGTGGGTCAGTAAGACTACCTCCCCTGTGTGTTGGTTGGTAAGACTACCTCCACTGTGCGTTGGTCAGTAAGACTACCTCCACTGTGTGTTGGTCAGTAAGACTACCTCCCTTGTGTGTTGGTCAGTAAGACTACCTCCACTGTGTGTTGGTCAGTAAGGCGACCTCCCCTGTGTGTTGGTCAGTAACACTACCACCACTGTGTGTTGGTCAGTAAGACTACCTCCATCGTTTGTTGGTCAGTAAGACTACCTCCCTTGTGTGTTGGTCAGTAAGACTACCTCCACTGTGTGTTGGTCAGTAAGACTACCTCCACTGTGTGTTGGTCAGTAAGACTACCTCCCTTGTGTGTTGGTCAGTAAGACTACCTCCCCTGTGTGTTGGTCAGTAAGACTACCTCCCCTGTGTGTTGGTCAGTAAGACTACCTCCACTGAGTTGGTCAGTAAGGCTACCTCCCTTGTGTGTTTGTCAGTAAGGCAGTAAGACTATCTCCCCTGTGTGTTGGTCATTAAGACTACCTCCCTTTTTGTGTTGTTGAATAAGACTACCTCCCGTGTGTGTTGGTCAGTAAGACTACCTCCATCGTGTGTTGGTCAGTAAGACTACCTCCCTTGTGTGTTGGTCAGTAAGACTATCTCCCCTGTGTGTTGGTCAGTAAGACTACCTCCTTGTGTGTTGGTCAGTAAGACTACCTCCACTGCGTTGGTCAGTAAGGCTACCTCCCTTGTGTGTTGGTCAGTAAGACTATCTCCCCTGTGTGTTGGTCATTAAGACTACCTCCCTTTTTGTGTTGTTGAATAAGACTACCTCCCGTGTGTGTTGGTCAGTAAGACTACCTCCACTGTGTATTGATCAGTAAGACTACCCCCACTGTGTATTGGTCAGTAACACTACCTCCCCTGTGTATTGGTCAGTAACACTATCTCCACTGTGTGTTGGTCAGTAAGACTACCTCCCTTGTGTGTTTGTCAGTAAGGCTACCTCCCTTGTGTGTTGGTCAGTAAGACTACCTCTATTGTTATCAGAAAGAATCTCTTTGATGTGTCATGTGTTATATTTTATAGATCACTAAAGTTGATACCTGAAGCAATATGCAAAAAAACATGGGGTTTCCTCGTCTTCAAGTGCAATTTTAACACACAGCGAATACATGTACTAACTTCAAGGCAGCTGAATCTAAACACATCATTTTCGGGACGTAAATGTTCTATATTAAGACACGGTGACTCCGAATACACATTTACTGAAATAGGTACTCCGCCATGGTAAATGCACTTCCCCATCTAGATACTGACATTTCACTCTATTACTTGTGATTTTCTTCCTAGGTTTCAAAATTTAGGCCCTTAGCATCACTGACGAGTCCTGAAAAGCCTGAGAGGTGCCATGTTCGGTCTCCCAAAACGCTTGTGTAGTGCGATGTTCGGGTTCCCGAGACGTTTGTGTGGCGCGAGATTCGGGTTCCCGAGACGCTTGTGTGGTGCGAGATTCGAGATCCCGAGACACTTCTGTGGTGCCATGTTCAGGTTCCCGAGACGCTTGTATAATGCCATGTTCCGGTTTTCGAGACGCTTATGTGATGCCATGTTCGAGTTCCAGAGACGTTTGTGTGATGACCGTTCCGGGTTCCCGAGACAATTATATGGTGCGATGTTCCTCTGGTTTAAGATAATACCCTCAAAAGGGCTGATTTATGAAATACGGCTAGTTAGCAAGATGGTATGTTGTGTATCATTATCGGGTTTGGTTACATAGTTTAGGTTTCTAAGATTGCTGAAAGAGTTGAGGTACTCTTGACGACGCAAAACACTGACATTCGTCGGCAAGACATCGCCAGCCACAAGAACAGTAAAGGAACCGGCAAACCTGTAACCAACCAACCACGTGCCCTTGTCGCATATACCTCAATAACGTAAAAATAGTTTTACAGTTAATCCTTATGATTTACTTTTAAAAGATACCAAAAAATCTTACGTTCAATTTCCAATGTTTATTCCCTTCAAAACAAGTCACCTGTTACTGACTATGTTAGAGGTATGTCAGAGTGGTGAACCATCTAGTCACTTTTTACTGACTCAGCTAGAGATATATCACAGTGGTGAAAAATCTGGTCACTTGTTTCTGACTCAGCTAGAGATATATCACAGTGGTGAAAAATCTGGTCACTTGTTTCTGACTCAGCTAGAGGTATATCACAGTGATGAAAAATCTGGTCACTTGTTTCTGACTCAGCTAGAGGTATGTCACAGTGGTGAACCATCAAGTCACTTGTTACTGACTCAGCTAGAGGTATGTCACAGTGGTGAACCATCTAGTCACTTTTTACTGACTCAGCTAGAGATATATCACAGTGGTGAAAAATCTGGTCACTTGTTTCTGACTCAGCTAGAGGTATATCACAGTGGTGAAAAATCTGGTCACTTGTTTCTGACTCAGCTAGAGGTATGTCACAGTGGTGAACCATCAAGCCACTTGTTACTGACTCAGCTAGAGGTATGTCACAGTGGTGAACCATCTAGTCACTTGTTACTGACTCAGCTAGAGGTATGTCACAGTGGTGAACCATCTAGTCACTTTTTACTGACTCAGCTAGAGGTATGTCACAGTGGTGAACCATCTAGTCACTTGATTAACTCAGCTAGAGATATGCCACAGTGGTGAACCATCTAGGCACTTGTTACTGACTCAGCTAGGTATGTCACAGTGGTGAACCACATAGTCACTTGTTACTGACTCAGCTAGGTATGTCACAGTGGTGAACCATCTAGTCACTTGTTACTGACACAGCTAGGTATGTCACAACTGATCTAGGTAGAATATTTTAACAATTGGTATACCAAAAAGTCACTTGTTACGGTAGTGGCAAGCTGATTATATTTTTTTCACTTTTCTACAGATGTGACATCTCAACGTATCATATATGAGGGATATGATTTGTCTACATAAATAGATATTACCATTTATTCTGAACAATGAGACGTTTCAACAATAACGTTATCTCTGTTATTCTGTCTAGAAATGGATATACTTGTCAATCTGCACATTTGAAAACAAAACTTTTCAACCATGAACACCAGACAAGAGGTATATAGTATCTATACAACCAGCCTTTATCAGCAGAGAACCTTGTCCGCTTGTTTACACCCAAGATATGCTCTCATTGTTCTGAACACTTATTGGGCCAATTCATATTGGTTATATAGTGTCCTTATTTTACATATCATACGCAAATCATTTCAATGAAGTTAACAGCGCATGACCATGGACACGCATTTACCACGAGAGAGTGCGAAGCCGATGTCACAGTTATTCATCCAGTTATGAATCAGAGCAAAACCTTCGTTTGATCTTGCTTTATACATTTCGACTTTAAAATCTATCTTTTTTTTAAACATTTCATTTCAGAGGCGATATGACTAACTCGTCTCGGAAGGTTTGCTAAAGTAGACACTTTTTTAGTAGGGGCATATTAGTAAAATTTTAATTTTTGGGATAATGGCATTTATAGACACTACACATTGTGAACTTTAAATACATATAGTTATATATATCTTTGAAGACTGCAATGTTCACAAAAAAAAATAAAAATAAATAAAATAAAATAAATAAAATAATGACAAACAACAATCCTTAATCACAATGACGTCATAAAATCTTTCAACTACATGTGACATTGTTTGATTGTTATGGTATTTGGTCCATGTGTCAGTATGCCACCTGATACAAGGATATCAGAAATACAACCAAAGTACATAGTCCAACAAGGTTTGTAATGATGATAGGAAGGTCATCAGATGATAATTAAAATTAGCACAGTAATGATATGCATGATTATCGTATTTGATACACTTTGTCAAACATTAAGGATACTAGGCCCGACCACTGTGGACCAGTCTTCATGAGAGAGTTTCCAAACATTAAGGATGATAGGCCCGACCACACTGGACCAATCTTTATGTGAGAGGGTCCAAACATTCAGGATACTAGGCCCGAACACACTGGACCAGTCTTCATGAGAGAGGTTCAAACATTCAGGATACTAGGCCCGACTACTCTGGGCCAGTTTTCACGAGAGAGAGTCCAAATATTAGTATACTTCATGAGAGAGAGAGATGGTTCAAACATTAAGGCCCGACTACTAGTTTTCACCCAAATATTAGGTATAACACACCACCGGACCAGTCTTCATGAGAGAGGTTCAAACATTCAGGATACTAGGCCCGACTACTCTGGACCAGTTTTCACGAGAGAGAGTCCAAATATTAGGTATACTAGGCTCAATAACACCGGACCAGTCTTCATGAGAGATGGTTCAAACATTAAGGATATTGGTCCGGTCTGCGCAGTAAAGTATCCAGTCATTAAGGGTAAGTGGCCCGAACATACTGGCCCGGTGTCGATGAGGAAGCGTCCTGTCAGTAAGGCTTCTTGTCCTCACCATACTGGCCCAGTGTCGGTGAGAAAGCGTCCTGTCAGTAAAGCTATTTATCCTCACTATACTGGCCCGGTGTCGGTGAGAAAGTGCCCATAAAGCTAGTCAGTCCTCTCTCAGCTTGTACCTAGTCATTAAAATGTATTTGACTAGACCATACTAGTCTGATTTCGGTTAGAGAGCGTTCATTCATTAAATCCACGGTCAGGTCTCCATGAGAGAATGTGCCGTGATTAAGGCTACTTGCCCCAAACATGCTGCCCTGGTCTCAGCGTGAGTGCGTGCAGTCATTTCAACCGTAATATAAGTACAGAATCAGCTGCACAAGTGGCATGCATTCTTTCTGAGATATGAAGCCGGATGTGTTTGATGCTCGTTATCAGGTGGTCCCGTTGTTGCTCCACCTGTTAATTTTTGGGAACATGACGCTACATGGATTGACTTGGAGGGGCACTTACCCTTCCGGAACACCTGGTATTTTTCTAATTGTATTGCGATGACTTTTTTGGGAAATCTTTTTTTGTTTGTTCATATTTTGTAATGTTTTTTTCGAAATTTGTGTTTGAATCATTATTCTGTTAACATGCCGGTCTTTTCACGTTTTTGTTCTTAAACTGACAACTAATCATACCATACCATATAAAATTGTTTTGCATTAAAATAGCATTTGATGGTTCACACGCAGACAACATAAATAACGTTATATCTAATATTCCATTTCTAAATAGTATTATACTTCCTTCTGAAAAAGGTGTTTACATGTCCAGCGTAATTCAACTTTCTTTGGCCTTTAACCAAAGAGAGTGTCGAGAGATGAGAGTAGATGAAGACTATTTGAAGGTTTAATGGTCTCAGTCATGTTGTTGTGAAATATTTTATTCCTGAGAATGATATGAAGTTCGATTCAATTCAACACAATTTAAAGTAGATTTTTTTCTTCCATAATACACCAATTATTTGCGTAACAGTTAGTAGATTTCGTTATTTCACATGACTCTTCCTTTGTGAACATGACATTATTTCAATTGATCCAGCTTCTGTGATACATAACATGTGCTTATTGTAGGAGAGGCGTCACAGTCATGATGACGATATAGATTACACCTACGACAATGCTTACAGAGGATATCAGTACTCCGACTACAACACTCCGGACAACCATGGTTATGAAAACACTCTGAAAGAATCTGCCATAAGATCGTGGAATCCTTTGAACTATCTCGACTTTTATAACCATGACAACTTCCACAACACGCGCGGAACCTGGAGATCAAGGTCGGATGAAAATATCAAGGACTCTAGCAGTGGGTCGTTCCGGAGACTCCTCATCGGTGTTGTTATGGCGATTGTCTGCATACTCATCATTATCGGAGTGACTATCGGGTTGCTGGTTTCCTCAAGTGATTCATGTGGGTATTCATTAATATACAGAAGTTATGAAAATAATATTCACTCGTAAGGAATGTGGTTATTAAAGCTAATGAATTGACACATCTATTGATAACTCATGTTTATTTCGTCTTTTTATTTTGTTTTTGTTTACTTTTGTGTTATCTGTCTATTCATTTTTGTTTGTTTATAAAGTTTTTTGGTTTGTGTTTTTTCTCTCACATAATTATTCCCCAACAAATGCATGGAATTCATCCTAAGTGGCTAAACACAACTTCCGGACCTATCACTTTACCCTCTTTTTAGAGGCTTATGAATGACTGAGGTTATTATTTACCAGTGACAATTGACGACAGAAAAGGGAAATAGTTAATTTATTGCAAGATTTAAGGCCAAGACTTTCTTAACTTTCTTATTTGAAACTTTACAAGCGTTCCACAGCTTCATCTATAAGGGACATTTTTTTCTTATAAAATTCATACACTTATGAAGGACAATACCATGTGGGAAAACTTTGAGTTATTATGTTATATAGGGACAAGATCAATATCATCGTTGCTATTTTGAGTAAAATGTAATCCTCGCAATATTGACCTAATTCCTCGAGAGATTTTGATTAAATTTCACTCACTCCATTGCAATTTTTCCAATTCTTCTCTATATCGCAGTGACGAAGAAGAATTTTCTGCACAGCGCATGCGCACACAGTTTAAGGGCTGTCCTAATCACCGTTAAGTAGTAATATGTACGCTGTAACCAAACCGGCTCATTTACTAAATAACTGTGTTCCTCTAATAAATTGATTTACTGTTTACACATTACATCTTCTTGCACAAACGTTTGGACGGATTCCTATCACATATCTTTTTAGTGCTGGGATTTTGACAACATTGTGTTACTTTATTCCCTCTTTTTACAGCTTCAGCAATGCCTAACACTGACCAACCTGGTACGTATCAATGAAAGTAAATGTTTTTTACGTTAAACTTTAATATCTATTGCCATAATGGTTGACGCATTATACTTGTGATAAGTTTTATGGACGTAATAACATTTTTTCATAAAGTAATATGTATGGAAAATAATTCTTTGAGCAATATGATGATAGTATTTAGTTTAAGCGTCGAAATACGAAATCGGTATTTCTTTTTACAATTTCTACTAAACTACCCTTTCAGAATTTCCCACTGAGAATGTTATCGTTTTAGTATTGACCAATAAAATGACACTTTTCAGCGTTAACGAATAAGAGGCCATGATACCTTTTTAGTATTAACCAATGAGAGTGGTACATTTGAGTATTGATCAGTGAGATTGGTACATTTGAGTATTGACCAATGAGAGTGGTACATTTGAGTATTGACCAGTATGAGGGGTACATTTGAGTATTGACCAGTGAGAGTGGTACATTTGAGTATTGACCAATGAGAGTGGTACATTTGAGTATTGACCAGTGAGAGTGGTACATTTGAGTATTGACCAGTGAGAGTGGTACATTTGAGTATTGACAAGTGAGAGGGGTACATTTGAGTATTGACCAGTGAGAGTGGTACATTTGAGTATTGACCAATGAGAGTGGTACATTTGAGTATTGACCAGTGAGAGTGGTACATTTGAGTATTGACCAGTGAGAGTGGTACATTTGAGTATTGACCAGTGAGAATGGTGCATTTTAGTATTGACCAGTGAGAGTGGTACATTTGAGTATTGATCAATGAGATTGTACGTGTTTTAGTGATGACCAATATGAGTTGTACTTATTTAAGTATCAATGGATGCGAGCCGTGCTATCTTTAGTATCGGCCATATTTAAGCATTGACCTGTGAGAATGTTGCTTTCTATCTACAACACACCATCCCCTGATTTTCAGACACGTTTGAAATCGATATTTCATTCCTAATTCGCACACAAGAACATTGATATTCTCGAGTTTACCTAAATTTCATCTAACAATTTTCTCATTGAAAATGTGTATGTTAACTTGCTGCATGCTTAATGAATCACACTTTGAGGAGATTTAAAGTTTCGAATAATGCTTGTATGATGTAGCTAGTTTGAGATGTAGAGTTAAGCAAAGCAATATCTCTTTATGTTGGTAGAGAATAGCAAAGAAGACAATAGACTTTTGAAATTGTCAATTACTTGTTCCATTATACGTTTTATAGCGGAATACATCGGGGAATTAAGTTTACAAAGACCCTGGGATCCAGACTATTTGAACACCAACAGTCCAAAATACCAAGAGTTTCGTCAAAATTTCATCAACATGGTGAGAATATGTCATAGATATGAATCCTTTACAAAATACCAAGTAAATTAAGAAAAGGAATCGGCAGACTTTAAAAAAAAAAATAGAAAAGAAGAGAGGAAAATGGAAAAAATAGATATCTCTTATTTATAACATAAAAACGTAATAAACAAAATAAAAATGTAAATGTTGAAAGTGATAAACAGGATACTGAACGGCAAATATACATGTACCTATCTTTATCAATAGAAATGACTGTAATTTTTCTTTATTTTTTGTGTTTTTACTTCAGAACATCTATAATGCTTTGATCGTAGTTAATCCGGAAAACCTGTTGTTTGTTAAAGCGGTCACACGCATGAATGCTATTTAAAACTCTACTGTAGGTAACAATACTTACATTGACAGATGGATGCTGGTTTCGGCAGAGGTAATTTGAACGATAATTACGCTGGCACAACACTGACAGGACTGAGGTAGGTACTGGCGAGCAGTAGCATTCGATTAGAGTACAAATGGCAGATCAGTGAATAACACATTTTAATACAATATAGTAGAGTCAAATAATGAATTAAATTACATCATACAGCTGTTTCTTCCTACTTGGACTCGTCGAAAAACATCGAAGAAGAGAACAGAGATAAATGTCAAAATTTTGATAAGAAGATGCACTAAGGTCCATAATTTAATAAATATCACGATTTTTCGTGTATTTGATAAAACTGTATTTTGTAAACCACTGCTCGAATAGATTAAAGCGTTGCATGAAGGTTATGGCAAACCTTGATGTAAAATTGTAACATCTAAAATGTCGAAACCAACGTAGTCTATACCTGTATACTTCTTAGTAACACAGTCTATACCTGTATACTTCCTAGTAACGAAGTCTTTACCTGTATACTTCCTAGTAACAAAGTATATGCCTGCATACTTTCTAGTAACAAAGTCCAGACCTGTATATTTCCTAGTAACAAAGTCCACACGTGTTTAATTCCTTGTAACAAAGTCCAGACCTGCATACTTCCTAGTAACAAAGTCTTTACCTGTAAACTTCCTAGTAACGAAGTCTTTACCTGTATACTTCCTAGTAACAAAGTATATGCCTGTATACTTCCTAGTAACAAAGTCCATACCTGTAAACTTCCTAGTAACAAAGTCCATACCTGTATACTTCCTAGTAACAAAGTATATGCCTGTATACTTCCTAGTAACAAAGTCCAGACCTGTAAATTTCCTAGTAACGAAGTCTTTACCTGTAAACTTCCTAGTAACGAAGTCTTTACCTGTATACGTCCTAGTTACAAATTATATGCCTGTATACTTCCTAGTAACAAATCCTATGCCTGTATACTTCTTAGTAACAAAGTCTATGTCTGTATACTTCCTAGTAACAAATCCTATGCCTGTATACTTCTTAGTAACAAAGTCTATGTCTGTATACTTCCTAGTAACAAAGTATATGCCTGTATACATCCTAGTAATAAAGTCCAGACCTGTATACTTCCAAGTAACAAAGTATAACCTGTATACTTCCTAGTAACAAAGTCCAGATCTGTATACTTCCTAGTAACAAAGTCCAGATCTGTATACTTCCAAGTAACAAAGTGTTTACCTGTGTACTTCCTAGTAACAAATACTATGCCTGTATACTTCCTAGTAACAAAGTCTATGCATGTATACTTCCTAGGTACAAAGTCTTTACCTGTATACTTCCTAGTAACAAATGCTATGTCTGTATACTTCCTAGTAACAAAGCCTATGCCTGTATATTTCCTAGTAACAAAGTCCAGACCTGTATACTTCCAAGTAACAAAGTCTTTACCTGTGTACTTCCTAGTAACAAAGTCTTTACCTGTATACTTCCTAGTAACAAATGCTATGTCTGTATACTTCCTAGTAACAAAGCCTATGCCTGTATATTTCCTAGTAACAAAGTCCAGACCTGTATACTTCCAAGTAACAAAGTCTTTACCTGTGTACTTCCTAGTAACAAAGTCTTTACCTGTATACTTCCTAGGTATAAAGTATAACCTGTGTACTTCCTAGTAACAAAGTATATGTCTGTATATTTCCTAGTTACAATGTCCATACCTGTATACTTCCTAGTAACGAAGTCTATGCCTGTATACTTCCTAGTTACAAAGCCCATACCTGTATACTTCATAGTAACGAAGTATATGCCTGTATACTTCCTAGTTACAAAGTATATGCCTGTATACTTCCTAGTTACAAAGTATATGCCTCTATACTTCCTAGCAACAAAGTCTATGCCTGTATTCATCCTAGTAACAAAGTCCAGACCTGTATACTTCCTAGCAACAAAGTCCAGACCTATATACTTCCTAGTAACAAAGTCCAGACCTGTATACTGTCTAGTAACATAGTCTATACCTCTTTACGTCCTAGTAACAAAGTATATGCCTGTATACTGTCTAGTAACATAGTCTATACCTCTTTACGTCCTAGTAACAAAGTATATGCCTGTATACTTCCTAGTCACAAAGTATATGCCTGTATACTTCCTAGTCACAAAGTATATGCCTGTATATTTCATAGTAACAAATACTATGTCTGTATACATCCTAGTAACAAAATATATACCTCTATACTTCCTAGCAACAAAGTCTATGCCTGTATTCTTCCTAGTAACAAAGTCCAGACCTGTATACTTCCTAGTAACAAAGTCCAGACCTGAATACTTCCTAGTAACTAAATCCATATCTGTATACGTCGTGGTGACGTAGTCTATATCCTTCCTAGTAGCTAAATCCATATCTGTATACGTCCTAGTGATTTGGTCTATATCCTTCCTATTAACTAAATCCATACATGTATAGGTCCTAGTGATTTGGTCTATATCCTTCCTAGTAACTAAATCCTCACCTGTATACGTCCTTGTGATTTGGTCTATATCCTTCGTAGTAACTAAATCTATACCTGTATATTTCAAGTTCTACCCAAATCAGACTCAATGAAACTACTAAATGTGATCTGTTTCACTTACCGATGAATTTGAACAGATTAACATTGACAGTGCGTATGAATACAAATATTAGGTAAGGGGAGAAAACTCCCAAACTTCTACTAAACTGGCAATATACCACAAGTATGAAATTTAGAATTATCAAAATAAAAATTTAAAAAACTATTGAAAACTATTAATACAATTTTTTTAAAAAAAATATGCATTCAACATTTAATAAATGTAACTTTACGTTTCAAAAGATTTGAAGCGACTGAAGCCTGATATTTCTTGTTCTCCGCTTCGATGTCTGTAAAAAAAAATGGCCGACAACGCTTCATTTGCGAACCGGCTCACCACATCTAGACGTTATTCCTCCGCGGGGAAAATGCATACTGTCTTTGTTTCACAGTATGATTTAGATCTCATTTAAGTTGTCGAAAAATGTATTAAATTTTGTTCTTATTTAAAGTTTCCACGCTGAAATAGATTTCAACCTGTCACAATGATATGTCTTCAAAGGACGGACTATTTGCTTGTATGACGTAAAACGATACGATGACAAGAAATGAAAATGAAAGTAGAAGATAAATTGCGTCAGTTGCCATGCTATAGAAAAAAGAAGCGTGAATTGAAATATAAGTATTGAATCTTGCTTATGTCAATTTCATGGGATGATGAATTAAGTTGGTCTTCAGACGAATTCAACAAGAACTGCGAAGTTTGTCTCAAGACCAACTCAATTCATCATCCCATGAAATCGACATAAGCAAGATTCAATCCTTAAATACATCCTAGTGACTTTGTCTATATCCTTCCTAGTAACTAAATCCATACCTGTATACGTCCTAGTGACTTGGTCTATATCCTTCCTAGTAACTAAATCCATACCTGTATACGTCCTAGTGACTTGGTCTATATCCTTCCTAGTAACTAAATCCATACCTGTATACGTCCTAGTGACTTGGTCTATATCCTTTCTAGTAACTAAATCTGTACATGTATACATTCTAGTGAGGTAGGCTATATCCTTCCTAGTAACTAAATCCATACATGTATACGTCCTAGTGACCTGGTCTATATCCTTCCTAGTAACTAAATCTATACCTGTATACGTCCTAGTGACTTGGTCTGTATCTTTCTTTGTAACTAAATTCATACCTGTATACGTCCTAGTGACTTGGTCTATATCCTTCCTAGTAACTAAATCCATACCTTTATACGTCCTGGTGACGTAGTCTATATCCTTCCTAGTAACTTAATCCATACCTTTATACGTCCTAGTTACGTAGTCTATATCCTTCCTAGTAACTAAATCCATACCTGTATACGTCGTCGTGACTTGGTCTATGTCCTTCCTTGTAACTAAATCCATACCTGTATACGTCCTAGTGACTTGGTCTATATCTTTCTAGTAACTAAATCCATACCTGTATACGTCCTAGTGACTTGGTCTATATCCTTCCTAGTAACTAAATCCATACCTGTATACGTCCTAGTGACTTGGTCTTTATCCTTCCTTGTAACTAAATCCATACCTGTATACGTCCTAGTGACGTTGTCTATATCCTTCCTAGTAACTTAATCCATATCTGTATACGTCCTAGTGACTTGGTCTATATCCTTCCTAGTAACTAAATCCATACCTGTATACGTCCTAGTGACTTGGTCTATATCCTTCCTAGTAACTAAATCCATACCTGTATACGTCCTAGTGACTTGGTCTATATCCTTCCTAGTAACTAAATCCATACCTGTATACGTCCTAGAGACTTGGTCTATATCCTTCCTAGTAACTAAATCCATACCTGTATACGTCCTAGTGACTTGGTCTATATCCTTCCTAGTAATGTAACTTTATCTGTATACACTTCCACGCAATGTAGTGTACGTCTGAATCTTTTTGGGGTTTTCATTGGAAGTGATTACGACGATATACTGAGTGTTATTTGTTCTAATATCTTTGCAATGAATTTTGGTTCAGTGAAAAAGAATGGATTCAGTTCGTAATCTTTTTTCTACATTGCATGAAAGCAAACACTGATACTTATCTGAAGTTTCACTACAAATCACCTGTCATACACTTTCTTTTTGAAAGTTAATCTTTTTTTGTACGGTCTGATCAAGAAACATCATATCAGTGGATCTGATAATCAGGACTCAACAAATATGTGTTTAACCTTCTCCTCGTTCGATGACGAAGGCAAGACAGTATACAAATGTTAGCAACATTATATATTGATGTTTTAGTGTCCGTTGTTGGCTAGTATCATTGTGTATTGCTCCGAAATACTTCCAGTCAGTGCATCCGACTAAATACAAAGGAATTTGCGTTTCAGTGAAGGGAGTGTGGTTTGCAGTTTTATCGTTTCATTCACCTCCATCACAGTTGGTCAAGCCATCGTGAGTCCTCAGCAGATCGGTGATATTTTGTTATCAGGACTGTCATCTGTGTCCAGCGAGGCGGGACCTACCGATAGTACACGGCTGCTCATAGAGGACTTAATCACCTCGACACTGCAGGGCACCGTACAAGGTAGACTTAATTCAAATAATAATTCTAGTGTTTTTTACCAATAACTAGGGAACAGTTATTACAACACGTTAAAATGCGTAAAAAATATCTATATTTTTTCTTTGATACTCTGGAGTCATTTCGCCAAAAGTTGTTACCTTGGAAACCATAAAATTTGTTTCCAGATTTTGGCACAGGTTTTGAAAACATATATATTTTATTTTTATGGAATTTGAAAAATTCCTAATATCACTGTTTTTGTCTTTTTTATTTTTTACATTGTTTTATTCTATTTTGTTTCTTGTTCTCTTTATTTGTATTATAATATTCAGTCGTTTTTCATCGCCCATTTTGTCTTTTTTTCCCATATTTTTACTTTTTTCATACCCTCGTCATCATTATCATTTACGGGAGGGACATTTAGTATTAACCATATCTTTCCGTCCAATAATCTCACATCCCTTTCTGTGAAAAATGAACAAAAAAATACCAACATGTCAACATAATCATAATCAAAACTAAAATGTTTTGATCTAGGGCAAAATATGAACAATAGAAAAAATACATTATTATTATTATTTATGATAAGTACAAAAGAACAAAATCCAGTGGTCCGGAAGGATAAGCGCCTTCTAAACTGCTGACAGCTAGTGCTAACACATCAAACAGTCGCGGGAACATTCATGTCTTAGACATTTTCTAGTGTAGAAACTTTCTATTTCTTTGTGTGATATAAAACTGGACGTGTTTGACGCCAGTACGTTTGCCTGTTGTTTTCGTTGTTGTATACCTTGTTCACATTTGAGAACGTGGTTATATGGCGGATGCCGTCGACGAGATAGAAAACGTTTGCTCTTCCGGAACACCTGGTCTTATTCATCTCGTACTTTTTAAGGAGTCTCCGGGAAAATCTTAATTTTGTTCATATTTAGCCCTAGGTTGATTCAATATGAGTTTGGATTATGTTGACATGTTGGTATTTTCTTGTTTTTCAATATTCCACGCTAAATACTGAACAGTATGCTTACTTTCTTTGTTCTTCACTATTTTTTGACAAGGACGGATGAAACAACGGTGTCAACCAATTAACAGAATTAGGTCAAATTTCTGATTTACTAGCGGGTTATCAATATTGAATCCAAATTACATCGAAATGTTTCAATGTGAAGTTTAATAAATGCGTAAGAATTTTCAAACTTACAGCAAATATTTTGAAAAGCTGGGTTTAGCTCACAGTTGTGTTAGAATGATGATTTTATTGTTTTTTCTTTACAGCCGTAACAGCTGTTAGAACAACAACAACGACTACGACTAACACCCCAGCAAATACAACCGAAACTACTACAACTCCAACAACTACAGCTACCCCAACGACAACTACAACTCCAACAACTACAACTACCCCAACGACAACTACAACTCCAACAACTACAACTGCCCCAACGACAACTACAACTTCAACAATTACAACTACCCCAACGACAACTACAACTCCAACAACTACAACTACCCCAACGACAACTACAACTCCAACAACTACAACTACCCCAGAAGCTACGACAACTACCAGTACAACAACTTCTACCCCGGAAGCTACGACAACTACAACTCCAACAAGTACTACCAATGAACCTACGACAGCAACTGCGATAACTACTACCCCGGAAGCTACGACAACTACAACTCCAACAAGTACTACCAATGAACCTACGACAGCAACTGCGATAACTACTACCCCAGAACCTACGACAACTACAACTCCAACAACTACTGCCCCAGAACCTACGACAACTATAACTCCAACAACTACTGCCCCAGAACCTACGACAACTACAACTCCAACAACTACTACCCCAGAAGCTACGACAACTACAACTCCAACAACTACTACCCCAGATATTACGACAACTTCCACTCCAACAACTACTACCCCGGAAGCTACGACAACTACCAGTACAACAACTATTACCCAGGAACCTACGACAACTACCAGTACAACAACTACTACCCGAGAACCTACGACAACTACAACTACAACAACTACTACCCAGGAACCTACGACAATTACAACTCCAACAACTACTACCCCAGAACCTACGACAACTACCAGTACAACAACTACTGCCCCAGAACCTACGACAACTACAACTCCAACAACTACTGCCCCAGAACCTACGACAACTACAACTCCAACAACTACTACCCCAGATATTACGACAACTTCCACTCCAACAACTACTACCCCGGAAGCTACGACAACTACCAGTACAACAACTATTACCCAGGAACCTACGACAACTACCAGTACAACAACTACTACCCGAGAACCTACGACAACTACAACTACAACTACAACAACTGCTACCCCAGAACCTGCTACAACTACAACTCCAACAACTACAACTACCCCAGAAGCTACGACAACTACAACTCCAACAAGTACTACCAATGAACCTACGACAGCAACTGCGATAACTACTACCCCGGAAGCTACGACAACTACAACTCCAACAAGTACTACCAATGAACCTACGACAGCAACTGCGATAACTACTACCCGAGAACCTACAACAACTACAACTCCAACAACTACTGCCCCAGAACCTACGATAACTACAACTCCAACAACTACAACCCCAGAACCTACGATAACTACAACTCCAACAACTACAACCCCAGAACCTACGATAACTACAACTCCAACAACTACTACCAATGAACTTACGACAGCAACTGCGATAACTACTACCCCAGATATTACGACAACTTCCACTCCAACAACTACTACCCCGGAAGCTACGACAACTACCAGTACAACAACTACTACCCAAGAACCTACGACAACTGCATTTTCAACAACTACTACCCCAGAACCTACGATAACTACAACTCCAACAACTACTACCAATGAACTAACGACAGCAACTGCGATAACTACTACCCCGGAAGCTACGACAACTACCAGTACAACAACTACTACCCAGGAACCTACGACAACTGCATTTTCAACAACTACTGCCCCAGAGACTACGACAACTACAACTCCAACAACTACTGCCCCAGAACCTACGACAACTACAACTCCAACAACTACTACCAATGAACTAACGACAGCAACTGCGATAACTACTACCCCGGAAGCTACGACAACTACCAGTACAACAACTACTACCCAGGAACCTACGACAACTGCATTTTCAACAACTACTACCCCAGAACCTACGACAACTACAACTCCATCAACTACTACCCCAGAACCTACGATAACTACAACTCCAACAACTACTACCCAAGAACCAACGACAACTACAACTCCAACAACTACTGCCCCAGAACCTACGACAACTACAACTCCATCAACTACTACCCCAGAACCTACGATAACTACAACTCCAACAACTACTACCCAAGAACCTACGACAACTACAACTCCAACAACTACTGCCCCAGAACCTACGACAACTACAACTCCATCAACTACTACCCCAGAACCTACGACAACTACAACTCCAACAACTACTACCCAAGAACCAACGACAACTACAACTCCAACAACTACTACCCCAGAACCTACGATAACTACAACTCCAACAACTACTACCAATGAACTTACGACAGCAACTGCGATAACTACTACCCCAGATATTACGACAACTACCACTACAACAACTACTACCCCAGAGACTACGACAACTTCCACTCCAACAACTACTGCCCTGGAAGCTACGACAACTACCAGTACAACAACTACTACCCCAGAACCTACGACAACTACAACTCCAACAACTACTGCCCCAGAACCTACGACAACTACAACTACAACAACTACTGCCCCAGAACCTACGACAACTATAACTACAACAACTACTACCCAAGAACCTACAACAACTACAACTCCAACAACTACTACCCCAGAACCTACGACAACTACAACTACAACAACTACTACCCAGGAATCTACGACAACTTCCACTCCAACAACTACTGCCCCAGACCTTATGGCAACTACCACTACAACAACTACTACCCCGGAATCTACGACAACTACAACTTCAACAACTACTGCCCCAGAACCTACGACAACTACAACTACAACAACTACTGCCCCAGAACCTACGACAACTATAACTACAACAACTACTACCCAAGAACCTACAACAACTACAACTACAACAACTACTACCCCAGAACCTACGACAGCTTCCACTCCAACAACTACTGCCCCAGAACCTACGACAACTACAACTACAACAACTACTACCCCAGATATTACGACAACTACCACTCCAACAACTACTGCCCCAGACCTTACGGCAACTACCACTACAACAACTACTACCCCGGAATCTACGACAACTACCAGTGCAACAACTACTACCCAGGAACCTACGACAACTGCATTTTCAACAACTACTACCCCAGAACCTACAACAACTACTGCCCCAGAACCTACGACAACTACAACTCCAACAACTACTGCCCCAGAACCTACGACAACTACAACTCCAACAACTACTACCAATGAATTTACGACAGCAATTGCGATAACTACTACCCCAGATATTACGACAACTACCACTCCAACAACTACTAACCCAGAAGCTACGACAACTACAACTACAACAACTACTACCCCAGAAGCTACGACAACTACCAGTACAACAACTACTACCCAGGAACCTACGAAAACTACAACTACAACAACTACTACCCAGGAACCTACGACAACTACAACTCCAACAACTACTACCAATGAATTTACGACAGCAACTCCAACAACTACTACCCCAGAACCAACGACAACTACAACTCCAACAACTACTACCCCAGAACCTACGACAACTACCACTACAACAACTACTACTCCAGAACCTACGACAACTACAACTCCAACAACTACTACCCAAGAACCTACGACAACTACAACTCCAACAACTACTACCCCGGAAGCTACGACAATTACAACTCCAACAACTACTACCCCAGAGCCTACAATAACTACAACTCCAACAACTACTACCCCAGAAGCTACGACAACTACAACTACAACAACTACTACTCCAGAACCTACGACAACTACAACTCCAACAACTACTGCCCCAGAACCTACGACAACTACAGCTAGAACATCTACTACCCCGGAAGCTACGACAACTACCAATACAACAACTACTACCCAGGGACCTGCGACAGCTACAACTCCAACAACTACTGCCCCAGAACCTACGACAACTACCAGTACAACAACTTCTACTCCAGAACTTACGACAACTACAACTCCAACAACTACTACCCCAGAAACTACGACAACTACAACTACAACAACTTCTTCCGCCGAAACCTCTACGCTGACAGGTAAGTATTTAAGTATCTGATTGCTCCAATTAACTAAATGGTTATTGCAAGTAAAATTATTTTTCATGTGGGATGGGGCTCAGATAGTTTTTATTAATTTGCTCATAGAAGATGCACGTTTGAAATAATTCACATACACAAGAACTTGATACTGTATAGTCAAAGAATGAATTCAACCGTACCATACAGTTAACTCGTCCACCGTGGTCAAAAGAAACGTCATAAACCAGACGAGAAGGTGCATTAAACTTGCAAAATTCAATAAATTTCATGATTTTTCACATTTAATGAAGGAAATAAAATGAAATGAATTTAGTTTTTCAGAAAGATTAAGCGATTGTACAAAAACAATGTTTCTTCATCAAGAGAAGTGAGTCAATGTATTTGTTTTGTTATTTCGAAAATGTATAATAACATACAACAACATATATTGTAAAGATGTTGTTTTTTTTTTCAAAGATATTCCAACAGTGACGGTTCTTGTCCGGAATATAACAGCAATTGCTGGTGACAATGTGACGCTAGCCTGTAACGTGACCGGAACGCCTATTGTGACTGATGTGTTCTGGCAGAGAATAGTCAGTGGGGGCGAGATCGAGACACTGGTGGTCGATGGTGTCCGTTACACGGGCGTGACCCCAGGTGACCCTTCTCTAAGAATAATCAGCGTAGCGATATCAGACAGTGCTGTATATATCTGTAAAGCCAACAACAGTGTTGGAACTGGAAGTAGCAACCTCATCACTCTTGAGATAGAAGGCGAGTAACTACCACTAAAAAGCGAGATTTTTAGTTATTTGATTAATAGTAAATACAATTATTTGACTTTTTTATATTTATATAAAAAGGTCCTTGTTATATCATACGACTCCATATCTCCTGTGATAAAATGCGAATGGATACCCACAAACAGAAGACGCGGGTTATTTAAGATAAAGCAATTGAGGTTGTGGTGATGAGAATGCCTGTTTTGAAGCATATGATATAGTTTAAAAAGTGAAGCAAAGGGATCTTAAGGAATAACTCATTTAATAATTTTTCAGAGAAGGCGTAGGGTTCAGGGGTTGGGGGAGTGGGGGAGGAGGGTTGTGTGTTACAAAAACACATTGAAGGTTGCAGTGAGTTGCAGGGGGTGGGTGGGGGGGGGCAGTGTCAATGTTAAGATTCTGTTGAGACCATGCTATTTTCTTTATTGTTTCTAAGCTTAACGCTTAAAATTATAGCTTCTTTTTAAAGGTGTTCCCATCGCTACAATTCCTAATACATTTGTATCTGGGGATCTCGGATTCAATGTGACTTTGACGTGTAACGTCACTGGAAACCCCCCGCCTGTTGATGTATACTGGCAGATGAAAGTCAACGAGACAGAACTTAGAACGATATTGGTTGATGAATCCGACTACAGTGGAGTGACCCTGAATGATGCTTCTCTCATCATTATCAAAGCTAGTTTTGACGACAGCGCCGTTTACATCTGTAATGCAAACAATAGTTTAGGGACCGGAAGTAGTTTACCGATAACTCTTAACGTCTCAGCTGTTGCTGGTAAGTAATTTTGGAATGTTTTTACACACGTTCATTACCAGAAAACTACAAATCCAGTATTTATAAACATTTTCAAACCTTCTAAAAATTGGGTATCGATGGTTAAATTACCCATTTCTATAAGGTTTCATACTGTGTATAACTACTGGACTTAAAGTGCTTATAAAGTGACGTCATACATTACTCAAAATCCGGAACCCCTGTGAGAAAATACTTCTGCATCATTATAATTGTTTGCTAAATAATTCCTTTACGTCAATGTCAAAAATGACAAAAAGTGAAAAGTTAGAATATTTATTTTTTACAATCCCATAATTTTCTCCGTTGAAGCAAGTGAATTTTCAATTGATAATATAAAATAACCTTTCTATTGATGATGTAACATTTCCAGGGAAACATAACTTTCGTAGTTTTGACCAACCAGAGCGGTTCATTTCTAATATCTACATTGAAATTCGCCGTATTTCTCCAACAAATTGGTATTCATATGGGAAATAACTGTCCCACTGTTGGCTGACTTTTGTTTTATACGAGGCTAATTTCATCAAAACTTATCATAATAGCTCACAAAAACTCTTTAAATAACGAAATTCATTGATAACGTTTATGGTATATACCCACCTAGGTGTCGGCGATGAAGTAGAAAAAAGACTATTGTACTTCTTCAGGCGTTTCCATGAAAATCTTTCTTTTGTTCATATATTTTCCCTAGGTTTATCAAATTCGAGTTTGGATAATGGTGATGTTCATATGATGGTATTTCCTTGTTTTTATAGTGAACTACAATGCAAGCCTGTCATTAAATGAAACATTTAATCCCGAGTTACTCAACACAAGCAGTCAAACGTTTAGAGATAAGGCAGAAGAGTTTTCTAATGCGGTAAGTAGAAAAATTTAAAAACAAGGTGTGGTGTACAGTAAATTCTCAACCCAAGGAGGAGATTCACATCTGTCTAACCCGAGACTTGGCTTTTCTTGGGCTTATACAGTCATGAATTTCTTCTTCAGGTAGGGAGTTCCCTGTCCTAACTGAAGGCTTAGCTTCGCCTCAGGTTAGACAGTAGTGAATTTCCGCTTCAGGTAGAGAGTTCCCTGTCCTAACTGAAGGCTTAGCTTCGCCTCAGGTTAGACAGTAGTGAATTTCCGCTTCAGGTAGAGAGTTCCCTGTCCTAACTGAAGGCTTAGCTTCGCCTCAGGTTAGACAGTAGTGAATTTCTTCTTCAGGTAGGGAGTTCCCTGTCCTAACTGAAGGCTTAGCTTCGCCTCAGGTTTGACAATAGTGTATTTCCGCTTCAGGTAGAGAGTTCCCTGTCCTAACTGAAGGCTTAGCTTCGCCTCAGGTTAGACAGTCGAGAATTTCTTCTTCAGGTAGGGAGTTCCCTGTCCTTACTGAAGGCTTAGCTTCGCCTCAGGTTTGACAATAGTGAATTTCCGCTTCAGGTAGAGAGTTCCCTGTCCTAACTGAAGGCTTAGCTTCGCCTCAGGTTAGACAGTCGAGAATTTCTTCTTCAGGTAGGGAGTTCCCTGTCCTAACTGAAGGCTTAGCTTCGCCTCAGGTTTGACAATAGTGTATTTCCGCTTCAGGTAGAGAGTTCCCTGTCCTAACTGAAGGCTTAGCTTCGCCTCAGGTTAGACAGTAGTGAATTTCTTCTTCAGGTAGGGAGTTCCCTGTCCTAACTGAAGGCTTAGCTTCGCCTCAGGTTAGACAGTAGATAATTTCTTCTTCAGGTAGAGAGAGTTCCCTGTCCTAACTGAAGGTTTAGCTTCGCCTCAGGTTAGACAGTCGAGAATTTCTTCTTCAGGTAGGGAGTTCCCTGTCCTAACTGAAGGCTTAGCTTCGCCTCAGGTTTGACAATAGTGTATTTCCGCTTCTCGTAGAGAGTTCCCTGTCCTAACTGAAGGCTTAGCTTCGAGGTTAGACAGTAGTGAATTTCTTCTTCAGGTAGGGAGTTCCCTGTCCTAACTGAAGGCTTAGCTTCGCCTCAGGTTAGACAGTAGATAATTTCTTCTTCAGGTAGGGAGTTCCCTGTCCTAACCTGAGGTTTGGCTTCGTCTCACGTTAGACAGTAGATAATTTCTTCTTCAGGTAGAGAGAGTTCCCTGTCCTAACCGGAGGCTTGGCTTCGCCTCAGGTTAGAAAAGCGTGAAACTCCGCGAGTAAAAAGTTCTCTATCCAAACCTGAAGCTTGACATCGCCTCGGATTAGACAGTCGTGATTCTCCTCCTCGGGTAGATATTTATCTGTCCCATCCTCACCCTTTATCTCCAACATGCTAGAAATATATGAATAACGGGATAAAATTAATACATTCTGACAAATATAGAAACAGGCAAATAGCGACCGTTGTTTTTATCTTGACCGATTTCTAATTTACATTTACGTTGTTAAAAGTCAATAGTGATGATAAATCATTGTCATGTCATTGTTTTAAACATATTTGAATACACAATGATGTTACGGACAAAATGCTCTTCATACTGCCTTGGTATGTACGCATTTTCGAAAGATTTTATTTTTGACGATAGTGACTTACACAAGTTAAAGATGCTTGAAAGGAAATAAAATGACAAGCTTTGACCCACTTTCAAGGTTTTTTTTTTTTTTTTTGTACAAAAGTGATATATTGGTTGTTGGTAACCTTGAGGAATATTATTTACCGGTTGTCGTCAAAAAAGCAGAAAACGTTTATCCTTCTCGAACGCCTGGTTCTATCTTCTTTGAACCTTTTTTTGGGGGTCTTCGTGGTAATTTGTGTTCGCGTTAGTTTTATCTTGGTTTCATCAATTGTGAGTTTGAAGATTCTATGGACATCATTTTGTTGTCTTTGTTTTGTATGAGGTCAAATGTTGATATAACATTTGAACATTAGCACACTTTCAAGGTCAGATGACTCAAACATGTGAATGCATAAGGCAGAACTGCCCAGTCCGTTGAAAACCGAAGAAAAAAGGAAATACTGACATGTCAACAGAATCAAATTCTGTGAAACTAGGGCAAACGTAGTACAAAAGACACACAAGTGAATAGCACCTTTTCACAACTTAGAGTAAGTTATAGTATAGCCAAATAATTAAACTGCATCATACAGCTGTTTCCTCCAAAGTGATCAAAAGCAAAAGTCAATATCAAGACGGGGAGGTAAAGCAGCCCCATAATTAGATATATTTCATGATTTTCAAACATCAGATAATTTTAGAAAAAGCATCAAGTACATGTGTATTTTCTGAATCGTGCCACTATTCAAAGGAATTGAAACGTGGCAAGCACAAACGATTTACATCGAGAATGTTGAAATAATACAAGGTGATTAAGGTCATGTGTTCCGGAAGGATATGCGTCTTCTGCTTCAACGATGACACACGGGAAGTATTTATCGTGCTTAACTTTAATGATCACAGTTAGCTCATTAGATAAAGGTAAGTTACCGTCTACTCTAAGGTAATGACATTGGTATTAGCTGTATTTGATAAAAGTGCATGCAAAGTCAAAGAGATTAAGGGAATGATACAGGACATTGCATATGCAGTCCGTCTGTTTCTGAAGAATTTATGTGGAAAGCGGTATTTGCTATTTATTTATAAATGTGTTATTATTTCTCTCTTTGTATCGTTTTCTTGTAGATGGACAGCACAGTTCTAAGTTCAATAAATGGCACACTGACGCAGGTGATAAGTTTCAGGTAGGTATGACTGTTGAGGATTGTCCCTGATATAACGATTTTTCGTGGAAGTTGTCAGAAATTGACAACTGAAACATATTGATCTTTTCAGGAAATAATTCATTTCGTTAACCTTCTCATTTGGGAATGTAATTTTACTTTTGTATTTGGATTGACCAAGGGTTACATTATGGTTGTCGTCGATGAAGTAGAAGAAGCTTACTCTTTCAGAACAACTTGTTCTATTCGCCAGGTACTTTTTTCATGGATATCCGTGTAAATGTTTCTTCTGTTCATATTTTGGTCGTTTGTTCCGTCGCATTTGAGATAGAATTCAGATTTTATTGACATGTCTGCTGCTTTATTGGATCCTTTTTTGTCTCCAATTCAATATGTTTTTAGGTAGCCTATATCCCTGTTACTAGGTAGTCTATATCCCTGTTACTAGGTGGTCTATATCCCTGTTACTAGGTAGTCTATATCCCTGTTGCTAGGTAGTCTGTATCCCTGTGGTTAGGTAGTCTATATCCTTGTTGTTAGGTAGTCTGTAACCCTGTTGTTAGGTAGTCTATATCCCTGTTGCTAGGTAGTCTGTATCCCTGTGGTTAGGTAGTCTATATCCCTGTTGTTAGGTATTCTATATACCTGTTGTTAGGTAGTCTATATCCCTGTTTTTAGGTATTCTATATCCCTGTTGTTAGGTAGTCTATTTCTCTGTTGTTAGGTAGTCAATATACCTGTTGTTAGGTAGCCTATATCCTTGTTGTTAGGTAGTCTATATCCCTGTTGTTAGGTAGTCTATTTCTCTGTTGTTAGGTGGTCTATATCCCTGTTGTTAGGTAGTCTATTTCTCTGTTGTTAGGTAGTCTATATCCCTGTTGTTAGGTAGTCTATATCCCTGTTGTTAGGTAGTCTATTTCTTTGTTGTTAGGTAGTCTATATCAATATGTTGCTAGGTAGTTTATATCCATGTGTTGCTAGTTAGTCTTTGTCCATGTTGCTAGGTAGCCTCTAACAGTACAATAAGTAGCCTGTATATTGCGATGGAACCTAAGTCGACACACTGAACATAGGCTGAACTTGACGTTATGTTGATATGAAGTACCCTTCCAAAAGAAATGGTCTGATTTTCATCGTACGTTTTAAGGTTTACCATTTATTCCTGTCTGTTGCTGATGTATTTCCGTCCTTTCATAAATTTTGAAAAAAAATGCTGACTGTGACTTTTTTCATTGTTATCTTGTATTCCGTTATCTTGCTTATATTCTACCGTTTATGGAATTGAAATGTTATTTTTTATATTTCAGTAATGGAAGCAGCACGATTGTCGATTTTGTCATCTGGTTCACCAGTAATTTGTTAACGAGAAGTAATACTACAGTTGTGCTGGATGAGAGTATAATCTGGACCGTGATTGCAGATTCTCTGCAGACCATCAGAAATCAGTCAAACACTCCAACAATCATATCATCGATAATTTTAGAATCTGTCCAAGGAATCGTAAAAAGTACTATTAAGTATTACATAAGTCAAATAATTGTTAATTTGACAGAAAAAGGTAGTATAGTAAAATAAAATGTAGTATTGCATGGAAAGCTTTTTATCAATCAAACAGCCAGCAAAACCCTGGTAATAATGTACAAAAGAGCAAAATGTGTGGGAATCTAACTAATGGAGTTAATTAACTTTTTATTAATGCGTTTAATAGTAATACCATATTCATAGATCACTTGGAACTCACATTATTGTACTTTTTTGTTGTGTTTCAGTCTTTGATATGTTTTCGAATATGAGTGACATTCTCCCCCGAAAATCATTCATCCATACATTATTTGTATTAGCTGCCTATTCGTCAGATGTCCGTACATGAATTGTTCATACATTTGATAGATCCATGTACATAACACAGGCTATTTGTTTATTAATCATTTTATATACATTCTACAAAATATTAAATAATCAAATAATATTAACCACCCTTATTGACACGAATTGGAAAACACGTGGGGTGTTCTTGGGGAAGAAAATCGCAGTACGCAGGGAAAACGCACGTGGTCCTGCCACACAATGTGTCTTATTCGATGGGTTTGCAATTCAAAATTATGTGCATGAAACACAGCCATAATTCATCATAGTAGCATTGTAATGTATTTAATGGTTTCCAGCTTGTCCGGAAGTATATTACCATATCCAATCAATCCAGTGCTCGCTTCGTGAAATTGGTATTTTACAGTAACCACTTGTTCACAGATATTGGGTTTAACATGGCATACACTGCAATTACAGGTACCTTGCTGTTCTATAATTGTATTAATCACTTTTAACAATAATCTACCTTCCACATTTGAAAAAAAGTAGTTTTTGTTTATAGTTATTTTTAGCTCATCTCAGTCATCCAAACGTTTGATGCTATTGTACTATTTTGGTTGTCCGTTCATCCATCCTCGCTTTATAATTTTTCTTTGAAATGTTGATAACCTCTAAATCAATATCTTATTGATTCTAATACATCTTTGGTAAAGGGGTTTGATTTATCGCTTTAACCTAAGTCTCACTCATCAGTGCCTGTCTCTGGGCCGACTGAATAGGTAAAATTAATAATCATTTCAGACAGGTTTCATGTCTCAGCATATCAGTGATATATAACAAGATATTCTACTCAACATGTTATTGTGTAGTCTCACTAAGCAACTTTGATCCATCTGAATGCAGTGCTTTACTGATGAGCTTAATATTGTGCAAAAGTTACAATTTTGTTCGAACAATAATCAAAATATCATGATATTACTTCCGTTAAATGAAATGATAATTCTCAATTTACAAATCTCTTATCAGCTGTTAATAAACGTGAAATGTGAACATACTAAAATGGATTCAATTTCAGAGTGAATCTAATCAATGCTGTCTTCCTCTTTTAAAAGAATTAACGGCTGAAAATATAAAAACAAATAGGAAAGTCTAAATTCCTCTATTTCGACCGTACTTGATTTTGTCTGTTGATATTCAATAACTTTATGATTGTTTGTAACATTATTGCATTTTATGTTTACAGAAAGAAATAAGCTCAAACACTTAGGAAATACTTCGCTAATACAGAAACAATTGTTTTGATAAAAAAATGATAATTATCTTAATTATTGAACTTCATATTCTGAAAAGCAGGTTCTAGTGAGTTCATTGTGTCTAAGTTTTACCCAAGTTGTCATTTTCCCCAAAAAAGCATTGAGAAGTCTTTTTCGTACATTTTTTATATATATATATATACATATATATAATAAATATGCAAAGTCCATTATCAATCATCTTCGTATTCAAACATGGAAATCATAAAAATCATATCAGTTCTAACATTATAATGCACGTACATCATTATCATCCTTATCATCATCATAATTCTTGCACAAAATGGACCCATGATCGTTCATTCATTCAAAACAATTGATACCGTTCTCCGAAAGATTTATATTGTTTTGGAGTGGACCCTCTTTATTTTTTTTTTTTTGGCTCCTTAACAATATGTAAGGGTTCAGTCTGGTACGACAGTAAAAGTTTTAGTAAAAATTTGATTTTATTTACAGGAATGTGTTAAAAAATCATGTAAATTAATAGAAATTATCATAACTACATGCATATCCTGTATAACTGATTATTTCCCGAGGTATAGATATATATTCACTTTTTCGTGGTACGTGATGTGATCGCGAAAATTTAATAATGAGACTGGTATGGATTTTAATTTTTAGAAATCCCAAATCGTGAAATCATTTTGATCATTTAAAAAAAAAAAGCCAAAACTTTGACCTGTGAAAGATACCAACTATTCAGTACATATTCCTCACAATTTGCTAAAAATTATCTATATTAAAACACAAAAAAAAACCAAATAAAAACAAAAACAAAAAAACAAAAAACAAAAAAAAAAACAAAAAAAAAAACAAAAAAAAAAAAAAAAAAAAAAAAAAAAAAAAAAAAAAAAAAACCCCTTGAATCGATTTGATTTCTTTTACTGATATGGCATAAGATGCTTCAATGCTGTAGAAGTGAGTAGGGGTACCATAATGTTGCCAGCTGGCCTATTCTAACGTCAGACTGCGGATGTCTCAAAATTATATGATGTCAAGAATGTATAAACATTCTAAGCAAACAGAGACCCATTCAGACATCATTCTATAGGCTGGTTAAGGTCCACAGCACAGTGCCAAGGCCGATTTTCGCTCATACACGCATGGTTTCACAGACAGCAGACTGTCACTGCTTTACGAAATGGCTTCTGTTAAAAGTACTTTGGTAGCCGTTCACTTGTAAGGAAGTGTCTTAAAGATGTTAGTTTAAAGATAATTTCCAACCATGTTAGAGACTGATTAAATTAAATAAAAATGAAATATTTTTGCCTCAAAATTGAAATAATTCATAGTACTAGTACTATTTTCGAGTAAGATAACGACAGCTATCGGATTCACACATAGGATTTTGAAAGATGTAGGTAGGTGTAGATTATAGGGAAGGTTAATGGTCATCATAGTGATCGAACCTATTATATTTCTTTGTATGCTATGACGTTTAACGTGTTGAAGGCTTGTTGGCACGTGGTTCCATTGTCGTTTACATTGTTCTATTTTGGGAACAGGATGTTATTCACATCGATTGACCAAGCTTTACGTAGCAAGTTTCTTCAATAAAAGAGAAGACAGTGTTACCCTTTACAGTGCGCCTTGTCTATTCTACTCTGTTTTGATTTTGTTTCGTCGAACTGGAGATTCTGTTGACATGTTGGTGTTGTTTGTTGTTGTATCTATTAAAACCAGATGAGTTACATAGGCATGTTGTCCATCTTGTTGAATTATGGAAGGACTCTTTTTCTTGATGATTAAAAATTGTTTTCCATGAAATGATTTTGAAACTTTGATGTTTATTCATATTGTTAAAATAAGGAATTCTGCAAAACAGAAGTGGATTTATCTATGATTCAGAATTTTTTTTTGCTTCTGTATTCATTGAATACATTTGTATTCATTGATCAGTTCTTAATTTGAACTTTTGATCTTATTTCAGACACTCCAAGGACTATATACAGTCCTAACTTTCCACAAAACTACAACAACCATGACAATGTTCTGTGGATTAAAGAAGTAGATCCTGGATATTACATAACTGTAACTTTCATGGTTTTTAAAGTTGAAAATGGCTTCGATAAGCTGAGGATATATGATGGATATAATACGTCTGCACCACTGATTTCAAGGTAAACTGAAAAGTGTGGAAGCTACTGAATACAGTTATAGAGGGGAGCTACATAACCAATTTATACAAAAATAACTTGATAATTCTTTGTAATAAACTGTTGTTACCTTACCCTCTAATATTATCGCAATCCACCATTGTAACCCCCTATGTTGTAAACTCACCCTCTAATATTATCCGAATCCAATATTGTAACCCCCTCTGTTGTAACATAACCCTTTAATGTTACCCTAATCCACTATTATGAACCCCACTGGTGTAAACTGACCCTCTAATATTACCTAAATCCATTATTGTGACCCCCTTCTGTTGTAACCTTACTCATGAACATACCCAATGGTGAAATATCATTGTGACAGCTGTGATAATATTCAACATTCACCATTTTGCACCAAGACACACAACACTCAACATTCAGAATTTTGATATAGCATATCACAATACACAACATTCAACATTCAGAATTTGAATATAGCACACCAAGAAACGCAACATTCAACATTTAGAATGTGAATAAAGCACACTATGACACACAACATTCAACATTCAGAATAGAAGTCTGATCCACTGGTCTCGCATGGAATACAATGTCTCCAAAATGCTTTCAGCATCTCAATGTTTACTGACTCTTCTTATTTTTGTTTTCAGTTTGTCCGGACATAGTCTTCCTCATCCTGTATCATCCACAGGCAGTGTAATGTTGCTACATTTTACAAGTGATTATTCAATCGTCTACCAAGGGTTTTTTGCCACGTATGCTGCTGTAGTAAAAAGTAAGTCAATAACTGTTCCCATTATACAAATCGTAACAATTGTCAATTTAAGTCAATTTTATTATTTACAAACAAAAGTTTACAAACAAGGGGATTTGACAACAGGTCGATATACAAAGGTATTAGTGTAAATAATAATGGTTCATAACTTGACAGTACTTAGATAAAATTTAATGAAAACTGGTCAAATGTAATGATTTATAAAAGTGTAAGTTTCCAAAGCCTTTACTATGGAAAAACAATTAAGGATCCTGATTGGTCAAAATAAAATATTGTCCAATCATGTTAATGTTTTAGAATGGCAATTACTATTTTCCAAAAGACCTAATGTCATTTAGTTGTCATGATAACCATATAATGCCCATGGAATTTGGAAAATAATTTTAATGGAACTATACAGAAATATTATGAGCCATATGTACAATGTAGATGTGTATTGAGGTCTGTTCTGCTCATTGCAAATTTTCTTGGGGGCAAATAGTCCATCTTTCCATTTGTCCTTTCATGTCTTTACCTAAGAAAACAAAACCTAATGTATACATTGATTATACTAAGACCGTGAGCAGTACTAAATTCAAGATCCGCAACTGTTTAATTACAGAGTTATTACCCTTTGTTAACTTTTTTTGTCTAGAGCACATCTTTTGCATTAAAACTGTGCTGTGTCCCAAATGAAGGTAGGATAATGAAACTTGTTGTAAACATAGAGGTTCTACAACGAGTGGGGGGCAGTGTCAATGTTAAGATTCTGTTGAGACCATGCTATTTTCTTTATTGTTTCTAAGCTTAACGCTTAAAATTATAGCTTCTTATTTTTCATGTGGGATAGGGCTCAGATAGTTTTTATTAATTTGCTCATAGAAGATGCACGTTTGAAATAATTCACATACACAAGAACTTAATACTGTATAGTCAAAGAATGAATTCAACCGTACCATACAGTTAACTCGTCCACCGTGGTCAAAAGAAACGTCATAAACCAGATGAGAAGGTGCATTAAACTTGCAAAATTCAATAAATTTCATGATTTTTCACATTTAATGAAGGAAATAAAATGAAATGAATTTAGTTTTTCAGAAAGATTAAGCGATTGTTTAAAAACAATGCTTCTTCATCAAGAGAAGTGAGTCAATGTATTTGTTTTGTTATTTCGAAAATGTATAATAACATACAACAACATATATTGTAAAGATGTTGTTTTTTTTTTCAAAGATATTCCAACAGTGACGGTTCTTGTCCGGAATATAACAGCAATTGCTGGTGACAATGTGACGCTAGCCTGTAACGTGACCGGGACGCCTATTGTGACTGATGTGTTCTGGCAGAGAATAGTCAGTGGGGGCGAGATCGAGACACTGGTGGTCGATGGTGTCCGTTACACGGGCGTGACCCCAGGTGACCCTTCTCTAAGAATAATCAGCGTAGCGATATCAGACAGTGCTGTATATATCTGTAAAGCCAACAACAGTGTTGGAACTGGAAGTAGCAACCTCATCACTCTTGAGATAGAAGGCGAGTAACTACCACTAAAAAGCGAGATTTTTAGTTATTTGATTAATAGTAAATACAATTATTTGACTTTTTTATATTTATATAAAAAGGTCCTTGTTATATCATACGACTCCATATCTCCTGTGATAAAATGCGAATGGATACCCACAAACAGAAGACGCGGGTTATTTAAGATAAAGCAATTGAGGTTGTGGTGATGAGAATGCCTGTTTTGAAGCATATGATATAGTTTAAAAAGTGAAGCAAAGGGATCTTAAGGAATAACTCATTTAATAATTTTTCAGAGAAGGCGTAGGGTTCAGGGGTTGGGGGAGTGGGGGAGGAGGGTTGTGTGTTACAAAAACACATTGAAGGTTGCAGTGAGTTGCAGGGGGTGGGGGGGGGGGGGGGGGGGGGCAGTGTCAATGTTAAGATTCTGTTGAGACCATGCTATTTTCTTTATTGTTTCTAAGCTTAACGCTTAAAATTATAGCTTCTTTTTAAAGGTGTTCCCATCGCTACAATTCCTAATACATTTGTATCTGGGGATCCAGAACCTACAACAACTATAACTCCAACAACTACTACTCCAGAACCTACAACAACTACAACTCCAACAACTACTACTCCAGAACCTACAACAACTATAACTCCAACAACTACTACTCCAGAACCTACGACAACTACAACTCCAAAAACTACTACCCCTGAACCTACGACAACTACAGCTAGAACATCTACTACCCCGGAAGCTACGACAACTACCAATACAACAACTACTACCCAGGGACCTGCGACAGCTACAACTCCAACAACTACTGCCCCAGAACCTACGACAACTACCAGTACAACAACTTCTACTCCAGAACTTACGACAACTACAACTACAACAACTTCTTCCGCCGAAACCTCTACGCTGACAGGTAAGTATTTAAGTATCTGATTGCTCCAATTAACTAAATGGTTATTGCAAGTAAAATTATTTTTCATGTGGGATAGGGCTCAGATAGTTTTTATTAATTTGCTCATAGAAGATGCACGTTTGAAATAATTCACATACACAAGAACTTAATACTGTATAGTCAAAGAATGAATTCAACCGTACCATACAGTTAACTCGTCCACCGTGGTCAAAAGAAACGTCATAAACCAGATGAGAAGGTGCATTAAACTTGCAAAATTCAATAAATTTCATGATTTTTCACATTTAATGAAGGAAATAAAATGAAATGAATTTAGTTTTTCAGAAAGATTAAGCGATTGTACAAAAACAATGCTTATTCATCAAGAGAAGTGAGTCAATGTATTTGTTTTGTTATTTCGAAAATGTATAATAACATACAACAACATATATTGTAAAGATGTTGTTTTTTTTTTCAAAGATATTCCAACAGTGACGGTTCTTGTCCGGAATATAACAGCAATTGCTGGTGACAATGTGACGCTAGCCTGTAACGTGACCGGAACGCCTATTGTGACTGATGTGTTCTGGCAGAGAATAGTCAGTGGGGGCGAGATCGAGACACTGGTGGTCGATGGTGTCCGTTACACGGGCGTGACCCCAGGTGACCCTTCTCTAAGAATAATCAGCGTAGCGATATCAGACAGTGCTGTATATATCTGTAAAGCCAACAACAGTGTTGGAACTGGAAGTAGCAACCTCATCACTCTTGAGATAGAAGGCGAGTAACTACCACTAAAAAGCGAGATTTTTAGTTATTTGATTAATAGTAAATACAATTATTTGACTTTTTTATATTTATATAAAAAGGTCCTTGTTATATCATACGACTCCATATCTCCTGTGATAAAATGCGAATGGATACCCACAAACAGAAGACGCGGGTTATTTAAGATAAAGCAATTGAGGTTGTGGTGATGAGAATGCCTGTTTTGAAGCATATGATATAGTTTAAAAAGTGAAGCAAAGGGATCTTAAGGAATAACTCATTTAATAATTTTTCAGAGAAGGCGTAGGGTTCAGGGGTTGGGGGAGTGGGGGAGGAGGGTTGTGTGTTACAAAAACACATTGAAGGTTGCAGTGAGTTGCAGGGGGTGGGTGGGGGGGGGGGCAGTGTCAATGTTAAGATTCTGTTGAGACCATGCTATTTTCTTTATTGTTTCTAAGCTTAACGCTTAAAATTATAGCTTCTTTTTAAAGGTGTTCCCATCGCTACAATTCCTAATACATTTGTATCTGGGGATCTCGGATTCAATGTGACTTTGACGTGTAACGTCACTGGAAACCCCCCGCCTGTTGATGTATACTGGCAGATGAAAGTCAACGAGACAGAACTTAGAACGATATTGGTTGATGAATCCGACTACAGTGGAGTGACCCTGAATGATGCTTCTCTCATCATTATCAAAGCTAGTTTTGACGACAGCGCCGTTTACATCTGTAATGCAAACAATAGTTTAGGGACCGGAAGTAGTTTACCGATAACTCTTAACGTCTCAGCTGTTGCTGGTAAGTAATTTTGGAATGTTTTTACACACGTTCATTACCAGAAAACTACAAATCCAGTATTTATAAACATTTTCAAACCTTCTAAAAATTGGGTATCGATGGTTAAATTACCCATTTCTATAAGGTTTCATACTGTGTATAACTACTGGACTTAAAGTGCTTATAAAGTGACGTCATACATTACTCAAAATCCCAAGACGGAATCCCTGTGAGAAAATACTTCTGCATCATTATAATTGTTTGCTAAATAATTCCTTTACGTCAATGTCAAAAATGACAAAAAGTGAAAAGTTTATTTTTTACAATCCCATAATTTTCTCCGTTGAAGCAAGTGAATTTTCAATTGATAATATAAAATAACCTTTCTATTGATGATGTAACATTTCCAGGGAAACATAACTTTCGTAGTTTTGACCAACCAGAGCGGTTCATTTCTAATATCTACATTGAAATTCGCCGTATTTCTCCAACAAATTGGTATTCATATGGGAAATAACTGTCCCACTGTTGGCTGACTTTTGTTTTATACGAGGCTAATTTCATCAAAACTTATCATAATAGCTCACAAAAACTCTTTAAATAACGAAATTCATTGATAACGTTTATGGTATATACCCACCTAGGTGTCGGCGATGAAGTAGAAAAAAGACTATTGTACTTCTTCAGGCGTTTCCATGAAAATCTTTC
Organism: Ylistrum balloti; assembly: GCF_031769215.1. Taxonomy (NCBI): domain Eukaryota; kingdom Metazoa; phylum Mollusca; class Bivalvia; order Pectinida; family Pectinidae; genus Ylistrum; species Ylistrum balloti. Next base: position 741,003 of record NW_026782307.1, on the reverse strand, counting down.
TTTTGTTCATATATTTTCCCTAGGTTTATCAAATTCGAGTTTGGATAATGGTGATGTTCATATGATGGTATTTCCTTGTTTTTATAGTGAACTACAATGCAAGCCTGTCATTAAATGAAACATTTAATCCCGAGTTACTCAACACAAGCAGTCAAACGTTTAGAGATAAGGCAGAAGAGTTTTCTAATGCGGTAAGTAGAAAAATTTAAAAACAAGGTGTGGTGTACAGTAAATTCTCAACCCAAGGAGGAGATTCACATCTGTCTAACCCGAGACTTGGCTTTTCTTGGGCTTATACAGTCATGAATTTCTTCTTCAGGTAGGGAGTTCCCTGACCTAACTGGAGGCTTAGCTTCGCCTCAGGTTAGACAGTAGTGAATTTCCTAACTGAAGGCTTAGCTTCGCCTCAGGTTTGACAATAGTGAATTTCCGCTTCAGGTAGAGAGAAGGCTTAGCTTCGCCTCAGGTTAGACAGGTTAGACAGTTAGTGAATTTCTTCTTCAGGTAGGGAGTTCCCTGTCCTAACTGAAGGCTTAGCTTCGCCTCAGGTTTGACAATAGTGTATTTCCGCTTCAGGTAGAGAGTTCCCTGTCCTAACTGAAGGCTTAGCTTCGCCTCAGGTTAGACAGTAGTGAATTTCTTCTTCAGGTAGAGAGTTCCCTGTCCTAACTGAAGGTTTAGCTTCGCCTCAGGTTAGACAGTAGTGAATTTCCGCTTCAGGTAGAGAGTTCCCTGTCCTAACTGAAGGCTTAGCTTCGCCTCAGGTGAGGGGAGTGAATTTCTTCGCTTCAGGTAGAGAGTTCCCAGGTGTCCCTAACTGAAGGCTTAGCTTCGCCTCAGGTTAGACAGTCGAGAATTTCTTCTTCAGGTAGGGAGTTCCCTGTCCTAACTGAAGGCTTAGCTTCGCCTCAGGTTTGACAATAGTGAATTTCCGCTTCAGGTAGAGAGTTCCCTGTCCTAACTGAAGGCTTAGCTTCGCCTCAGGTTAGACAGTAGATAATTTCTTCTTCAGGTAGAGAGTTCCCTGTCCTAACTGCAAGGCTTAGCTTCGCCTCAGGTTTGACAATAGTTTTCCGCTTCTTCGCCTCAGTCCCTGTCCTAACTGAAGGCTTAGCTTCGCCTCAGGTTAGACAGTAGAGTGGTTTGACTTTTCATTTCCGCTTCTTCGTAGGTTAGACAGTCGAGAATCCCTGTCCTAACTGAAGGCTTAGCTTCGCCTCAGGTTTGACAATAGTGAATTTCCGCTTCAGGTAGAGAGTTCCCTGTCCTAACTGAAGGCTTAGCTTCGCCTCAGGTTAGACAGTAGTGAATTTCTTCTTCAGGTAGGGAGTTCCCTGTCCTAACTGAAGGCTTAGCTTCGCCTCAGGTTAGACAGTAGATAATTTCTTCTTCAGGTAGGGAGTTCCCTGTCCTAACTGAAGGCTTAGCTTCGCCTCAGGTTAGACAGTAGTGAATTTCTTCTTCAGGTAGGGAGTTCCCTGTCCTAACTGAAGGCTTAGCTTCGCCTCAGGTTAGACAGTAGATAATTTCTTCTTCAGAGTTCCCTGTCCTAACTGAAGGCTTAGTTCCCAGGTTAGATAATTTTCTTCTTCAACCTGTCCTAACCTGAGGTTTGGCTTCGTCTCACGTTAGACAGTAGATAATTTCTTCTTCAGGTAGAGAGAGTTCCCTGTCCTAACCGGAGGCTTGGCTTCGCCTCAGGTTAGAAAAGCGTGAAACTCCGCGAGTAAAAAGTTCTCTATCCAAACCTGAAGCTTGACATCGCCTCGGATTAGACAGTCGTGATTCTCCTCCTCGGGTAGATATTTATCTGTCCCATCCTCACCCTTTATCTCCAACATGCTAGAAATATATGAATAACGGGATAAAATTAATACATTCTGACAAATATAGAAACAGGCAAATAGCGACCGTTGTTTTTATCTTGACCGATTTCTAATTTACATTTACGTTGTTAAAAGTCAATAGTGATGATAAATCATTGTCATGTCATTGTTTTAAACATATTTGAATACACAATGATGTTACGGACAAAATGCTCTTCATACTGCCTTGGTATGTACGCATTTTCGAAAGATTTTATTTTTGACGATAGTGACTTACACAAGTTAAAGATGCTTGAAAGGAAATAAAATGACAAGCTTTGACCCACTTTCAAGGTTTTTTTTTTTTTTTTGTACAAAAGTGATATATTGGTTGTTGGTAACCTTGAGGAATATTATTTACCGGTTGTCGTCAAAAAAGCAGAAAACGTTTATCCTTCTCGAACGCCTGGTTCTATCTTCTTTGAACCTTTTTTTGGGGGTCTTCGTGGTAATTTGTGTTCGCGTTAGTTTTATCTTGGTTTCATCAATTGTGAGTTTGAAGATTCTATGGACATCATTTTGTTGTCTTTGTTTTGTATGAGGTCAAATGTTGATATAACATTTGAACATTAGCACACTTTCAAGGTCAGATGACTCAAACATGTGAATGCATAAGGCAGAACTGCCCAGTCCGTTGAAAACCGAAGAAAAAAGGAAATACTGACATGTCAACAGAATCAAATTCTGTGAAACTAGGGCAAACGTAGTACAAAAGACACACAAGTGAATAGCACCTTTTCACAACTTAGAGTAAGTTATAGTATAGCCAAATAATTAAACTGCATCATACAGCTGTTTCCTCCAAAGTGATCAAAAGCAAAAGTCAATATCAAGACGGGGAGGTAAAGCAGCCCCATAATTAGATATATTTCATGATTTTCAAACATCAGATAATTTTAGAAAAAGCATCAAGTACATGTGTATTTTCTGAATCGTGCCACTATTCAAAGGAATTGAAACGTGGCAAGCACAAACGATTTACATCGAGAATGTTGAAATAATACAAGGTGATTAAGGTCATGTGTTCCGGAAGGATATGCGTCTTCTGCTTCAACGATGACACACGGGAAGTATTTATCGTGCTTAACTTTAATGATCACAGTTAGCTCATTAGATAAAGGTAAGTTACCGTCTACTCTAAGGTAATGACATTGGTATTAGCTGTATTTGATAAAAGTGCATGCAAAGTCAAAGAGATTAAGGGAATGATACAGGACATTGCATATGCAGTCCGTCTGTTTCTGAAGAATTTATGTGGAAAGCGGTATTTGCTATTTATTTATAAATGTGTTATTATTTCTCTCTTTGTATCGTTTTCTTGTAGATGGACAGCACAGTTCTAAGTTCAATAAATGGCACACTGACGCAGGTGATAAGTTTCAGGTAGGTATGACTGTTGAGGATTGTCCCTGATATAACGATTTTTCGTGGAAGTTGTCAGAAATTGACAACTGAAACATATTGATCTTTTCAGGAAATAATTCATTTCGTTAACCTTCTCATTTGGGAATGTAATTTTACTTTTGTATTTGGATTGACCAAGGGTTACATTATGGTTGTCGATGAAGTAGAAGAAGCTTACTCTTTCAGAACAACTTGTTCTATTCGCCAGGTACTTTTTTCATGGATATCCGTGTAAATGTTTCTTCTGTTCATATTTTGGTCGTTTGTTCCGTCGCATTTGAGATAGAATTCAGATTTTATTGACATGTCTGCTGCTTTATTGGATCCTTTTTTGTCTCCAATTCAATATGTTTTTAGGTAGCCTATATCCCTGTTACTAGGTAGTCTATATCCCTGTTACTAGGTGGTCTATATCCCTGTTACTAGGTAGTCTATATCCCTGTTGCTAGGTAGTCTGTATCCCTGTGGTTAGGTAGTCTATATCCTTGTTGTTAGGTAGTCTGTAACCCTGTTGTTAGGTAGTCTATATCCCTGTTGCTAGGTAGTCTGTATCCCTGTGGTTAGGTAGTCTATATCCCTGTTGTTAGGTATTCTATATACCTGTTGTTAGGTAGTCTATATCCCTGTTTTTAGGTATTCTATATCCCTGCTGTTAGGTAGTCTATTTCTCTGTTGTTAGGTAGTCAATATACCTGTTGTTAGGTAGCCTATATCCTTGTTGTTAGGTAGTCTATATCCCTGTTGTTAGGTAGTCTATTTCTCTGTTGTTAGGTGGTCTATATCCCTGTTGTTAGGTAGTCTATTTCTCTGTTGTTAGGTAGTCTATATCCCTGTTGTTAGGTAGTCTATATCCCTGTTGTTAGGTAGTCTATTTCTTTGTTGTTAGGTAGTCTATATCAATATGTTGCTAGGTAGTTTATATCCATGTGGTGCTAGTTAGTCTTTGTCCATGTTGCTAGGTAGCCTCTAACAATACAATAAGTAGCCTGTATATTGCGATGGAACCTAAGTCGACACACTGAATATAGGCTGAACTTGACGTTATGTTGATATGAAGTACCCTTCCAAAAGAAATGGTCTGATTTTCATCGTACGTTTTAAGGTTTACCATTTATTCCTGTCTGTTGCTGATGTATTTCCGTCCTTTCATAAATTTTGAAAAAAAATGCTGACTGTGACTTTTTTCATTGTTATCTTGTATTCCGTTATCTTGCTTATATTCTACCGTTTATGGAATTGAAATGTTATTTTTTATATTTCAGTAATGGAAGCAGCACGATTGTCGATTTTGTCATCTGGTTCACCAGTAATTTGTTAACGAGAAGTAATACTACAGTTGTGCTGGATGAGAGTATAATCTGGACCGTGATTGCAGATTCTCTGCAGACCATCAGAAATCAGTCAAACACTCCAACAATCATATCATCGATAATTTTAGAATCTGTCCAAGGAATCGTAAAAAGTACTATTAAGTATTACATAAGTCAAAAAATTGTTAATTTGACAGAAAAAGGTAGTATAGTAAAATAAAATGTAGTATTGCATGGAAAGCTTTTTATCAATCAAACAGCCAGCAAAACCCTGGTAATAATGTACAAAAGAGCAAAATGTGTGGGAATCTAACTAATGGAGTTAATTAACTTTTTATTAATGCGTTTAATAGTAATACCATATTCATAGATCACTTGGAACTCACATTATTGTACTTTTTTGTTGTGTTTCAGTCTTTGATATGTTTTCGAATATGAGTGACATTCTCCCCCGAAAATCATTCATCCATACATTATTTGTATTAGCTGCCTATTCGTCAGATGTCCGTACATGAATTGTTCATACATTTGATAGATCCATGTACATAACACAGGCTATTTGTTTATTAATCATTTTATATACATTCTACAAAATATTAAATAATCAAATAATATTAACCACCCTTATTGACACGAATTGGAAAACACGTGGGGTGTTCTTGGGGAAGAAAATCGCAGTACGCAGGGAAAACGCACGTGGTCCTGCCACACAATGTGTCTTATTCGATGGGTTTGCAATTCAAAATTGTGTGCATGAAACACAGCCATAATTCATCATAGTAGCATTGTAATGTATTTAATGGTTTCCAGCTTGTCCGGAAGTATATTACCATATCCAATCAATCCAGTGCTCGCTTCGTGAAATTGGTATTTTACAGTAACCACTTGTTCACAGATATTGGGTTTAACATGGCATACACTGCAATTACAGGTACCTTGCTGTTCTATAATTGTATTAATCACTTTTAACAATAATCTACCTTCCACATTTGAAAAAAAGTAGTTTTTGTTTATAGTTATTTTTAGCTCATCTCAGTCATCCAAACGTTTGATGCTATTGTACTATTTTGGTTGTCCGTTCATCCATCCTCGCTTTATAATTTTTCTTTGAAATGTTGATAACCTCTAAATCAATATCTTATTGATTCTAATACATCTTTGGTAAAGGGGTTTGATTTATCGCTTTAACCTAAGTCTCACTCATCAGTGCCTGTCTCTGGGCCGACTGAATAGGTAAAATTAATAATCATTTCAGACAGGTTTCATGTCTCAGCATATCAGTGATATATAACAAGATATTCTACTCAACATGTTATTGTGTAGTCTCACTAAGCAACTTTGATCCATCTGAATGCAGTGCTTTACTGATGAGCTTAATATTGTGCAAAAGTTACAATTTTGTTCGAACAATAATCAAAATATCATGATATTACTTCCGTTAAATGAAATGATAATTCTCAATTTACAAATCTCTTATCAGCTGTTAATAAACGTGAAATGTGAACATACTAAAATGGATTCAATTTCAGAGTGAATCTAATCAATGCTGTCTTCCTCTTTTAAAAGAATTAACGGCTGAAAATATAAAAACAAATAGGAAAGTCTAAATTCCTCTATTTCGACCGTACTTGATTTTGTCTGTTGATATTCAATAACTTTATGATTGTTTGTAACATTATTGCATTTTATGTTTACAGAAAGAAATAAGCTCAAACACTTAGGAAATACTTCGCTAATACAGAAACAATTGTTTTGATAAAAAAATGATAATTATCTTAATTATTGAACTTCATATTCTGAAAAGCAGGTTCTAGTGAGTTCATTGTGTCTAAGTTTTACCCAAGTTGTCATTTTCCCCAAAAAAGCATTGAGAAGTCTTTTTCGTACATTTTTTATATATATATATATACATATATATAATAAATATGCAAAGTCCATTATCAATCATCTTCGTATTCAAACATGGAAATCATAAAAATCATATCAGTTCTAACATTATAATGCACGTACATCATTATCATCCTTATCATCATCATAATTCTTGCACAAAATGGACCCATGATCGTTCATTCATTCAAAACAATTGATACCGTTCTCCGAAAGATTTATATTGTTTTGGAGTGGACCCTCTTTATTTTTTTTTTTTTTTTTTGGCTCCTTAACAATATGTAAGGGTTCAGTCTGGTACGACAGTAAAAGTTTTAGTAAAAATTTGATTTTATTTACAGGAATGTGTTAAAAAATCATGTAAATTAATAGAAATTATCATAACTACATGCATATCCTGTATAACTGATTATTTCCCGAGGTATAGATATATATTCACTTTTTCGTGGTACGTGATGTGATCGCGAAAATTTAATAATGAGACTGGTATGGATTTTAATTTTTAGAAATCCCAAATCGTGAAATCATTTTGATCATTTAAAAAAAAAAAGCCAAAACTTTGACCTGTGAAAGATACCAACTATTCAGTACATATTCCTCACAATTTGCTAAAAATTATCTATATTAAAACACAAAAAAAACCAAATAAAAACAAAAACAAAAAAACAAAAAACAAACAAAAAAAACAAAAAAAAAAAAAAAAAAAACAAAAAAAAAAAAAAAAAAAAAAAAAAAAAAAAAAAAAAAAAAAAAAAAAAAAAAAAAAACCAAAAAAAAAAAAAAAAAAAAACCAAAAAACAAAAAAAAAAAAAAAAAAAAAAAAAACCCAATAAATTAGTAAGGAGATATTATTCCTTCTTTTCTAATTTCGGTGAACATTTATGCCTTATTAGCGGTCACGGGTTTACGCATTTCAGGTGTACATTTCTTTCAAAAGTTAAGCTTTGTTAAGTAAGACTTTGTGCTAACTTGAATCGATTTGATTTCTTTTACTGATATGGCATAAGATGCTTCAATGCTGTAGAAGTGAGTAGGGGTACCATAATGTTGCCAGCTGGCCTATTCTAACGTCAGACTGCGGATGTCTCAAAATTATATGATGTCAAGAATGTATAAACATTCTAAGCAAACAGAGACCCATTCAGACATCATTCTATAGGCTGGTTAAGGTCCACAGCACAGTGCCAAGGCCGATTTTCGCTCATACACGCATGGTTTCACAGACAGCAGACTGTCACTGCTTTACGAAATGGCTTCTGTTAAAAGTACTTTGGTAGCCGTTCACTTGTAAGGAAGTGTCTTAAAGATGTTAGTTTAAAGATAATTTCCAACCATGTTAGAGACTGATTAAATTAAATAAAAATGAAATATTTTTGCCTCAAAATTGAAATAATTCATAGTACTAGTACTATTTTCGAGTAAGATAACGACAGCTATCGGATTCACACATAGGATTTTGAAAGATGTAGGTAGGTGTAGATTATAGGGAAGGTTAATGGTCATCATAGTGATCGAACCTATTATATTTCTTTGTATGCTATGACGTTTAACGTGTTGAAGGCTTGTTGGCACGTGGTTCCATTGTCGTTTACATTGTTCTATTTTGGGAACAGGATGTTATTCACATCGATTGACCAAGCTTTACGTAGCAAGTTTCTTCAATAAAAGAGAAGACAGTGTTACCCTTTACAGTGCGCCTTGTCTATTCTACTCTGTTTTGATTTTGTTTCGTCGAACTGGAGATTCTGTTGACATGTTGGTGTTGTTTGTTGTTGTATCTATTAAAACCAGATGAGTTACATAGGCATGTTGTCCATCTTGTTGAATTATGGAAGGACTCTTTTTCTTGATGATTAAAAATTGTTTTCCATGAAATGATTTTGAAACTTTGATGTTTATTCATATTGTTAAAATAAGGAATTCTGCAAAACAGAAGTGGATTTATCTATGATTCAGAATTTTTTTTTGCTTCTGTATTCATTGAATACATTTGTATTCATTGATCAGTTCTTAATTTGAACTTTTGATCTTATTTCAGACACTCCAAGGACTATATACAGTCCTAACTTTCCACAAAACTACAACAACCATGACAATGTTCTGTGGATTAAAGAAGTAGATCCTGGATATTACATAACTGTAACTTTCATGGTTTTTAAAGTTGAAAATGGCTTCGATAAGCTGAGGATATATGATGGATATAATACGTCTGCACCACTGATTTCAAGGTAAACTGAAAAGTGTGGAAGCTACTGAATACAGTTATAGAGGGGAGCTACATAACCAATTTATACAAAAATAACTTGATAATTCTTTGTAATAAACTGTTGTTACCTTACCCTCTAATATTATCGCAATCCGCCATTGTAACCCCCTATGTTGTAAACTCACCCTCTAATATTATCCGAATCCAATATTGTAACCCCCTCTGTTGTAACATAACCCTTTAATGTTACCCTAATCCACTATTATGAACCCCACTGGTGTAAACTGACCCTCTAATATTACCTAAATCCATTATTGTGACCCCCTTCTGTTGTAACCTTACTCATGAACATACCCAATGGTGAAATATCATTGTGACAGCTGTGATAATATTCAACATTCACCATTTTGCACCAAGACACACAACACTCAACATTCAGAATTTTGATATAGCATATCACAATACACAACATTCAACATTCAGAATTTGAATATAGCACACCAAGAAACGCAACATTCAACATTTAGAATGTGAATAAAGCACACTATGACACACAACATTCAACATTCAGAATAGAAGTCTGATCCACTGGTCTCGCATGGAATACAATGTCTCCAAAATGCTTTCAGCATCTCAATGTTTACTGACTCTTCTTATTTTTGTTTTCAGTTTGTCCGGACATAGTCTTCCTCATCCTGTATCATCCACAGGCAGTGTAATGTTGCTACATTTTACAAGTGATTATTCAATCGTCTACCAAGGGTTTTTTGCCACGTATGCTGCTGTAGTAAAAAGTAAGTCAATAACTGTTCCCATTATACAAATCGTAACAATTGTCAATTTAAGTCAATTTTATTATTTACAAACAAAAGTTTACAAACAAGGGGATTTGACAACAGGTCGATATACAAAGGTATTAGTGTAAATAATAATGGTTCATAACTTGACAGTACTTAGATAAAATTTAATGAAAACTGGTCAAATGTAATGATTTATAAAAGTGTAAGTTTCCAAAGCCTTTACTATGGAAAAACAATTAAGGATCCTGATTGGTCAAAATAAAATATTGTCCAATCATGTTAATGTTTTAGAATGGCAATTACTATTTTCCAAAAGACCTAATGTCATTTAGTTGTCATGATAACCATATAATGCCCATGGAATTTGGAAAATAATTTTAATGGAACTATACAGAAATATTATGAGCCATATGTACAATGTAGATGTGTATTGAGGTCTGTTCTGCTCATTGCAAATTTTCTTGGGGGCAAATAGTCCATCTTTCCATTTGTCCTTTCATGTCTTTACCTAAGAAAACAAAACCTAATGTATACATTGATTATACTAAGACCGTGAGCAGTACTAAATTCAAGATCCGCAACTGTTTAATTACAGAGTTATTACCCTTTGTTAACTTTTTTTGTCTAGAGCACATCTTTTGCATTAAAACTGTGCTGTGTCCCAAATGAAGGTAGGATAATGAAACTTGTTGTAAACATAGAGGTTCTACAACGAGTGGGGGGCAGTGTCAATGTTAAGATTCTGTTGAGACCATGCTATTTTCTTTATTGTTTCTAAGCTTAACGCTTAAAATTATAGCTTCTTATTTTTCATGTGGGATAGGGCTCAGATAGTTTTTATTAATTTGCTCATAGAAGATGCACGTTTGAAATAATTCACATACACAAGAACTTAATACTGTATAGTCAAAGAATGAATTCAACCGTACCATACAGTTAACTCGTCCACCGTGGTCAAAAGAAACGTCATAAACCAGATGAGAAGGTGCATTAAACTTGCAAAATTCAATAAATTTCATGATTTTTCACATTTAATGAAGGAAATAAAATGAAATGAATTTAGTTTTTCAGAAAGATTAAGCGATTGTTTAAAAACAATGCTTCTTCATCAAGAGAAGTGAGTCAATGTATTTGTTTTGTTATTTCGAAAATGTATAATAACATACAACAACATATATTGTAAAGATGTTGTTTTTTTTTTCAAAGATATTCCAACAGTGACGGTTCTTGTCCGGAATATAACAGCAATTGCTGGTGACAATGTGACGCTAGCCTGTAACGTGACCGGGACGCCTATTGTGACTGATGTGTTCTGGCAGAGAATAGTCAGTGGGGGCGAGATCGAGACACTGGTGGTCGATGGTGTCCGTTACACGGGCGTGACCCCAGGTGACCCTTCTCTAAGAATAATCAGCGTAGCGATATCAGACAGTGCTGTATATATCTGTAAAGCCAACAACAGTGTTGGAACTGGAAGTAGCAACCTCATCACTCTTGAGATAGAAGGCGAGTAACTACCACTAAAAAGCGAGATTTTTAGTTATTTGATTAATAGTAAATACAATTATTTGACTTTTTTATATTTATATAAAAAGGTCCTTGTTATATCATACGACTCCATATCTCCTGTGATAAAATGCGAATGGATACCCACAAACAGAAGACGCGGGTTATTTAAGATAAAGCAATTGAGGTTGTGGTGATGAGAATGCCTGTTTTGAAGCATATGATATAGTTTAAAAAGTGAAGCAAAGGGATCTTAAGGAATAAACTCATTTAATAATTTTTCAGAGAAGGCGTAGGGTTCAGGAGTTGGGGGAGTGGGGGAGGAGGGTTGTGTGTTACAAAAACACATTGAAGGTTGTAGTGAGTTGCAGGGGGTGGGGGGGGGGGGCAGTGTCAATGTTAAGATTCTGTTGAGACCATGCTATTTTCTTTATTGTTTCTAAGCTTAACGCTTAAAATTATAGCTTCTTTTTAAAGGTGTTCCCATCGCTACAATTCCTAATACATTTGTATCTGGGGATCCAGAACCTACAACAACTATAACTCCAACAACTACTACTCCAGAACCTACAACAACTACAACTCCAACAACTACTACTCCAGAACCTACAACAACTATAACTCCAACAACTACTACTCCAGAACCTACGACAACTACAACTCCAAAAACTACTACCCCTGAACCTACGACAACTACAGCTAGAACATCTACTACCCCGGAAGCTACGACAACTACCAATACAACAACTACTACCCAGGGACCTGCGACAGCTACAACTCCAACAACTACTGCCCCAGAACCTACGACAACTACCAGTACAACAACTTCTACTCCAGAACTTACGACAACTACAACTACAACAACTTCTTCCGCCGAAACCTCTACGCTGACAGGTAAGTATTTAAGTATCTGATTGCTCCAATTAACTAAATGGTTATTGCAAGTAAAATTATTTTTCATGTGGGATAGGGCTCAGATAGTTTTTATTAATTTGCTCATAGAAGATGCACGTTTGAAATAATTCACATACACAAGAACTTAATACTGTATAGTCAAAGAATGAATTCAACCGTACCATACAGTTAACTCGTCCACCGTGGTCAAAAGAAACGTCATAAACCAGATGAGAAGGTGCATTAAACTTGCAAAATTCAATAAATTTCATGATTTTTCACATTTAATGAAGGAAATAAAATGAAATGAATTTAGTTTTTCAGAAAGATTAAGCGATTGTACAAAAACAATGCTTCTTCATCAAGAGAAGTGAGTCAATGTATTTGTTTTGTTATTTCGAAAATGTATAATAACATACAACAACATATATTGTAAAGATGTTGTTTTTTTTTTCAAAGATATTCCAACAGTGACGGTTCTTGTCCGGAATATAACAGCAATTGCTGGTGACAATGTGACGCTAGCCTGTAACGTGACCGGAACGCCTGTTGTGACTGATGTGTTCTGGCAGAGAATAGTCAGTGGGGGCGAGATCGAGACACTGGTGGTCGATGGTGTCCGTTACACGGGCGTGACCCCAGGTGACCCTTCTCTAAGAATAATCAGCGTAGCGATATCAGACAGTGCTGTATATATCTGTAAAGCCAACAACAGTGTTGGAACTGGAAGTAGCAACCTCATCACTCTTGAGATAGAAGGCGAGTAACTACCACTAAAAAGCGAGATTTTTAGTTATTTGATTAATAGTAAATACAATTATTTGACTTTTTTATATTTATATAAAAAGGTCCTTGTTATATCATACGACTCCATATCTCCTGTGATAAAATGCGAATGGATACCCACAAACAGAAGACGCGGGTTATTTAAGATAAAGCAATTGAGGTTGTGGTGATGAGAATGCCTGTTTTGAAGCATATGATATAGTTTAAAAAGTGAAGCAAAGGGATCTTAAGGAATAACTCATTTAATAATTTTTCAGAGAAGGCGTAGGGTTCAGGGGTTGGGGGAGTGGGGGAGGAGGGTTGTGTGTTACAAAAACACATTGAAGGTTGCAGTGAGTTGCAGGGGGTGGGTGGGGGGGGGGGGGGGGGGGCAGTGTCAATGTTAAGATTCTGTTGAGACCATGCTATTTTCTTTATTGTTTCTAAGCTTAACGCTTAAAATTATAGCTTCTTTTTAAAGGTGTTCCCATCGCTACAATTCCTAATACATTTGTATCTGGGGATCTCGGATTCAATGTGACTTTGACGTGTAACGTCACTGGAAACCCCCCGCCTGTTGATGTATACTGGCAGATGAAAGTCAACGAGACAGAACTTAGAACGATATTGGTTGATGAATCCGACTACAGTGGAGTGACCCTGAATGATGCTTCTCTCATCATTATCAAAGCTAGTTTTGACGACAGCGCCGTTTACATCTGTAATGCAAACAATAGTTTAGGGACCGGAAGTAGTTTACCGATAACTCTTAACGTCTCAGCTGTTGCTGGTAAGTAATTTTGGAATGTTTTTACACACGTTCATTACCAGAAAACTACAAATCCAGTATTTATAAACATTTTCAAACCTTCTAAAAATTGGGTATCGATGGTTAAATTACCCATTTCTATAAGGTTTCATACTGTGTATAACTACTGGACTTAAAGTGCTTATAAAGTGACGTCATACATTACTCAAAATCCCAAGACGGAATCCCTGTGAGAAAATACTTCTGCATCATTATAATTGTTTGCTAAATAATTCCTTTACGTCAATGTCAAAAATGACAAAAAGTGAAAAGTTTATTTTTTACAATCCCATAATTTTCTCCGTTGAAGCAAGTGAATTTTCAATTGATAATATAAAATAACCTTTCTATTGATGATGTAACATTTCCAGGGAAACATAACTTTCGTAGTTTTGACCAACCAGAGCGGTTCATTTCTAATATCTACATTGAAATTCGCCGTATTTCTCCAACAAATTGGTATTCATATGGGAAATAACTGTCCCACTGTTGGCTGACTTTTGTTTTATACGAGGCTAATTTCATCAAAACTTATCATAATAGCTCACAAAAACTCTTTAAATAACGAAATTCATTGATAACGTTTATGGTATATACCCACCTAGGTGTCGGCGATGAAGTAGAAAAAAGACTATTGTACTTCTTCAGGCGTTTCCATGAAAATCTTTCTTTTGTTCATATATTTTCCCTAGGTTTATCAAATTCGAGTTTGGATAATGGTGATGTTCATATGATGGTATTTCCTTGTTTTTATAGTGAACTACAATGCAAGCCTGTCATTAAATGAAACATTTAATCCCGAGTTACTCAACACAAGCAGTCAAACGTTTAGAGATAAGGCAGAAGAGTTTTCTAATGCGGTAAGTAGAAAAATTTAAAAACAAGGTGTGGTGTACAGTAAATTCTCAACCCAAGGAGGAGATTCACATCTGTCTAACCCGAGACTTGGCTTTTCTTGGGCTTATACAGTCATGAATTTCCTCTTCAGGTAGGGAGTTCCCTGACCTAACTGGAGGCTTAGCTTCGCCTCAGGTTAGACAGTAGTGAATTTCCGCTTCAGGTAGAGAGTTCCCTGTCCTAACTGAAGGCTTAGCTTCGCCTCAGGTTAGACAGTAGTGAATTTCCGCTTCAGGTAGAGAGTTCCCTGTCCTAACTGAAGGCTTAGCTTCGCCTCAGGTTAGACAGTCGAGAATTTCTTCTTCAGGTAGGGAGTTCCCTGTCCTAACTGAAGGCTTAGCTTCGCCTCAGGTTTGACAATAGTGTATTTCCGCTTCAGGTAGAGAGTTCCCTGTCCTAACTGAAGGCTTAGCTTCGCCTCAGGTTAGACAGTAGTGAATTTCTTCTTCAGGTAGGGAGTTCCCTGTCCTAACTGAAGGTTTAGCTTCGCCTCAGGTTAGACAGTAGTGAATTTCCGCTTCAGGTAGAGAGTTCCCTGTCCTAACTGAAGGCTTAGCTTCGCCTCAGGTTTGACAATAGTGAATTTCCGCTTCAGGTAACTGAAGGCTTAGCTTCCCTCAGGTTAGACAATAGTGAATTTCTTCTTCAGGTAACTGAAGGCTTAGCTTCGCCTCAGGTTAGACAGTAGTGAATTTCCGCTTCAGGTAGAGAGTTCCCTGTCCTAACTGAAGGCTTAGCTTCGCCTCAGGTTTGACAATAGTGAATTTCCGCTTCAGGTAGAGAGTTCCCTGTCCTAACTGAAGGCTTAGCTTCGCCTCAGGTTAGACAGTAGATAATTTCTTCTTCAGGTAGAGAGTTCCCTGTCCTAACTGAAGGCTTAGCTTCGCCTCAGGTTTGACAATAGTGAATTTCCGCTTCAGGTAGGGAGTTCCCTGTCCTAACTGAAGGCTTAGCTTCGCCTCAGGTTAGACAGTAGAGAATTTCCGCTTCAGGTAGAGAGTTCCCTGTCCTAACTGAAGGCTTAGCTTCGCCTCAGGTTAGACAGTCGAGAATTTCTTCTTCAGGTAGGGAGTTCCCTGTCCTAACTGAAGGCTTAGCTTCGCCTCAGGTTTGACAATAGTGAATTTCCGCTTCAGGTAGAGAGTTCCCTGTCCTAACTGAAGGCTTAGCTTCGCCTCAGGTTAGACAGTAGTGAATTTCTTCTTCAGGTAGAGAGTTCCCTGTCCTAACTGAAGGCTTAGCTTCGCCTCAGGTTTGACAATAGTGAATTTCCGCTTCAGGTAGAGAGTTCCCTGTCCTAACTGAAGGCTTAGCTTCGCCTCAGGTTAGACAGTAGTGAATTTCCGCTTCAGGTAGAGAGTTCCCTGTCCTAACTGAAGGCTTAGCTTCGCCTCAGGTTAGACAGTAGTGAATTTCTTCTTCAGGTAGGGAGTTCCCTGTCCTAACTGAAGGCTTAGCTTCGCCTCAGGTTGGCAATAGTGAATTTCCGCTTCAGGTAGAGAGTTCCCTGTCCTAGGTAGAGAGTTCCCTGTCCTAACAGGCTTAGCTTTTCTTCTTCAGGTTAGACAGTAGTAATTTCTTCTTCAGGTAGAGAGTTCCCTGTCCTAACTGAAGGCTTAGCTTCGCCTCAGGTTTGACAATAGTGAATTTCCGCTTCAGGTAGAGAGTTCCCTGTCCTAACTGAAGGCTTAGCTTCGCCTCAGGTTAGACAGTAGAGAATTTCCGCTTCAGGTAGGGAGTTCCCTGTCCTAACTGAAGGCTTAGCTTCGCCTCAGGTTAGACAGTAGATAATTTCTTCTTCAGGTAGAGAGAGTTCCCTGTCCTAACTGAAGGTTTAGCTTCGCCTCAGGTTAGACAGTCGAGAATTTCTTCTTCAGGTAGGGAGTTCCCTGTCCTAACTGAAGGCTTAGCTTCGCCTCAGGTTTGACAATAGTGTATTTCCGCTTCTCGTAGAGAGTTCCCTGTCCTAACTGAAGGCTTAGCTTCGCCTCAGGTTAGACAGTAGTGAATTTCTTCTTCAGGTAGGGAGTTCCCTGTCCTAACTGAAGGCTTAGCTTCGCCTCAGGTTAGACAGTAGATAATTTCTTCTTCAGGTAGAGAGAGTTCCCTGTCCTAACTGAAGGTTTAGCTTCGCCTCAGGTTAGACAGTCGAGAATTTCTTCTTCAGGTAGGGAGTTCCCTGTCCTAACTGAAGGCTTAGCTTCGCCTCAGGTTACAGTAGTGAATTTCAGTTCCCTGTCCTAACTGAAGGCTTAGCTTCGCCTCAGGTTAGACAGTAGATAATTTCTTCTTCAGGTAGGGAGTTCCCTGTCCTAACCTGAGGTTTGGCTTCGTCTCACGTTAGACAGTAGATAATTTCTTCTTCAGGTAGAGAGAGTTCCCTGTCCTAACCGGAGGCTTGGCTTCGCCTCAGGTTAGAAAAGCGTGAAACTCCGCGAGTAAAAAGTTCTCTATCCAAACCTGAAGCTTGACATCGCCTCGGATTAGACAGTCGTGATTCTCCTCCTCGGGTAGATATTTATCTGTCCCATCCTCACCCTTTATCTCCAACATGCTAGAAATATATGAATAACGGGATAAAATTAATACATTCTGACAAATATAGAAACAGGCAAATAGCGACCGTTGTTTTTATCTTGACCGATTTCTAATTTACATTTACGTTGTTAAAAGTCAATAGTGATGATAAATCATTGTCATGTCATTGTTTTAAACATATTTGAATACACAATGATGTTACGGACAAAATGCTCTTCATACTGCCTTGGTATGTACGCATTTTCGAAAGATTTTATTTTTGACGATAGTGACTTACACAAGTTAAAGATGCTTGAAAGGAAATAAAATGACAAGCTTTGACCCACTTTCAAGGGTTTTTTTTTTTTTTTTTTTGTACAAAAGTGATATATTGGTTGTTGGTAACCTTGAGGAATATTATTTACCGGTTGTCGTCAAAAAAGCAGAAAACGTTTATCCTTCTCGAACGCCTGGTTCTATCTTCTTTGAACCTTTTTTTGGGGGTCTTCGTGGTAATTTGTGTTCGCGTTAGTTTTATCTTGGTTTCATCAATTGTGAGTTTGAAGATTCTATGGACATCATTTTGTTGTCTTTGTTTTGTATGAGGTCAAATGTTGATATAACATTTGAACATTAGCACACTTTCAAGGTCAGATGACTCAAACATGTGAATGCATAAGGCAGAACTGCCCAGTCCGTTGAAAACCGAAGAAAAAAGGAAATACTGACATGTCAACAGAATCAAATTCTGTGAAACTAGGGCAAACGTAGTACAAAAGACACACAAGTGAATAGCACCTTTTCACAACTTAGAGTAAGTTATAGTATAGCCAAATAATTAAACTGCATCATACAGCTGTTTCCTCCAAAGTGATCAAAAGCAAAAGTCAATATCAAGACGGGGAGGTAAAGCAGCCCCATAATTAGATATATTTCATGATTTTCAAACATCAGATAATTTTAGAAAAAGCATCAAGTACATGTGTATTTTCTGAATCGTGCCACTATTCAAAGGAATTGAAACGTGGCAAGCACAAACGATTTACATCGAGAATGTTGAAATAATACAAGGTGATTAAGGTCATGTGTTCCGGAAGGATATGCGTCTTCTGCTTCAACGATGACACACGGGAAGTATTTATCGTGCTTAACTTTAATGATCACAGTTAGCTCATTAGATAAAGGTAAGTTACCGTCTACTCTAAGGTAATGACATTGGTATTAGCTGTATTTGATAAAAGTGCATGCAAAGTCAAAGAGATTAAGGGAATGATACAGGACATTGCATATGCAGTCCGTCTGTTTCTGAAGAATTTATGTGGAAAGCGGTATTTGCTATTTATTTATAAATGTGTTATTATTTCTCTCTTTGTATCGTTTTCTTGTAGATGGACAGCACAGTTCTAAGTTCAATAAATGGCACACTGACGCAGGTGATAAGTTTCAGGTAGGTATGACTGTTGAGGATTGTCCCTGATATAACGATTTTTCGTGGAAGTTGTCAGAAATTGACAACTGAAACATATTGATCTTTTCAGGAAATAATTCATTTCGTTAACCTTCTCATTTGGGAATGTAATTTTACTTTTGTATTTGGATTGACCAAGGGTTACATTATGGTTGTCGTCGATGAAGTAGAAGAAGCTTACTCTTTCAGAACAACTTGTTCTATTCGCCAGGTACTTTTTTCATGGATATCCGTGTAAATGTTTCTTCTGTTCATATTTTGGTCGTTTGTTCCGTCGCATTTGAGATAGAATTCAGATTTTATTGACATGTCTGCTGCTTTATTGGATCCTTTTTTGTCTCCAATTCAATATGTTTTTAGGTAGCCTATATCCCTGTTACTAGGTAGTCTATATCCCTGTTACTAGGTGGTCTATATCCCTGTTACTAGGTAGTCTATATCCCTGTTGCTAGGTAGTCTGTATCCCTGTGGTTAGGTAGTCTATATCCTTGTTGTTAGGTAGTCTGTAACCCTGTTGTTAGGTAGTCTATATCCCTGTTGCTAGGTAGTCTGTATCCCTGTGGTTAGGTAGTCTATATCCCTGTTGTTAGGTATTCTATATACCTGTTGTTAGGTAGTCTATATCCCTGTTTTTAGGTATTCTATATCCCTGTTGTTAGGTAGTCTATTTCTCTGTTGTTAGGTAGTCTATATACCTGTTGTTAGGTAGCCTATATCCTTGTTGTTAGGTAGTCTATATCCCTGTTGTTAGGTAGTCTATTTCTCTGTTGTTAGGTGGTCTATATCCCTGTTGTTAGGTAGTCTATTTCTCTGTTGTTAGGTAGTCTATATCCCTGTTGTTAGGTAGTCTATATCCCTGTTGTTAGGTAGTCTATTTCTTTGTTGTTAGGTAGTCTATATCAATATGTTGCTAGGTAGTTTATATCCATGTGTTGCTAGTTAGTCTTTGTCCATGTTGCTAGGTAGCCTCTAACAGTACAATAAGTAGCCTGTATATTGCGATGGAACCTAAGTCGACACACTGAACATAGGCTGAACTTGACGTTATGTTGATATGAAGTACCCTTCCAAAAGAAATGGTCTGATTTTCATCGTACGTTTTAAGGTTTACCATTTATTCCTGTCTGTTGCTGATGTATTTCCGTCCTTTCATAAATTTTGAAAAAAAATGCTGACTGTGACTTTTTTCATTGTTATCTTGTATTCCGTTATCTTGCTTATATTCTACCGTTTATGGAATTGAAATGTTATTTTTTATATTTCAGTAATGGAAGCAGCACGATTGTCGATTTTGTCATCTGGTTCACCAGTAATTTGTTAACGAGAAGTAATACTACAGTTGTGCTGGATGAGAGTATAATCTGGACCGTGATTGCAGATTCTCTGCAGACCATCAGAAATCAGTCAAACACTCCAACAATCATATCATCGATAATTTTAGAATCTGTCCAAGGAATCGTAAAAAGTACTATTAAGTATTACATAAGTCAAATAATTGTTAATTTGACAGAAAAAGGTAGTATAGTAAAATAAAATGTAGTATTGCATGGAAAGCTTTTTATCAATCAAACAGCCAGCAAAACCCTGGTAATAATGTACAAAAGAGCAAAATGTGTGGGAATCTAACTAATGGAGTTAATTAACTTTTTATTAATGCGTTTAATAGTAATACCATATTCATAGATCACTTGGAACTCACATTATTGTACTTTTTTGTTGTGTTTCAGTCTTTGATATGTTTTCGAATATGAGTGACATTCTCCCCCGAAAATCATTCATCCATACATTATTTGTATTAGCTGCCTATTCGTCAGATGTCCGTACATGAATTGTTCATACATTTGATAGATCCATGTACATAACACAGGCTATTTGTTTATTAATCATTTTATATACATTCTACAAAATATTAAATAATCAAATAATATTAACCACCCTTATTGACACGAATTGGAAAACACGTGGGGTGTTCTTGGGGAAGAAAATCGCAGTACGCAGGGAAAACGCACGTGGTCCTGCCACACAATGTGTCTTATTCGATGGGTTTGCAATTCAAAATTATGTGCATGAAACACAGCCATAATTCATCATAGTAGCATTGTAATGTATTTAATGGTTTCCAGCTTGTCCGGAAGTATATTACCATATCCAATCAATCCAGTGCTCGCTTCGTGAAATTGGTATTTTACAGTAACCACTTGTTCACAGATATTGGGTTTAACATGGCATACACTGCAATTACAGGTACCTTGCTGTTCTATAATTGTATTAATCACTTTTAACAATAATCTACCTTCCACATTTGAAAAAAAGTAGTTTTTGTTTATAGTTATTTTTAGCTCATCTCAGTCATCCAAACGTTTGATGCTATTGTACTATTTTGGTTGTCCGTTCATCCATCCTCGCTTTATAATTTTTCTTTGAAATGTTGATAACCTCTAAATCAATATCTTATTGATTCTAATACATCTTTGGTAAAGGGGTTTGATTTATCGCTTTAACCTAAGTCTCACTCATCAGTGCCTGTCTCTGGGCCGACTGAATAGGTAAAATTAATAATCATTTCAGACAGGTTTCATGTCTCAGCATATCAGTGATATATAACAAGATATTCTACTCAACATGTTATTGTGTAGTCTCACTAAGCAACTTTGATCCATCTGAATGCAGTGCTTTACTGATGAGCTTAATATTGTGCAAAAGTTACAATTTTGTTCGAACAATAATCAAAATATCATGATATTACTTCCGTTAAATGAAATGATAATTCTCAATTTACAAATCTCTTATCAGCTGTTAATAAACGTGAAATGTGAACATACTAAAATGGATTCAATTTCAGAGTGAATCTAATCAATGCTGTCTTCCTCTTTTAAAAGAATTAACGGCTGAAAATATAAAAACAAATAGGAAAGTCTAAATTCCTCTATTTCGACCGTACTTGATTTTGTCTGTTGATATTCAATAACTTTATGATTGTTTGTAACATTATTGCATTTTATGTTTACAGAAAGAAATAAGCTCAAACACTTAGGAAATACTTCGCTAATACAGAAACAATTGTTTTGATAAAAAAATGATAATTATCTTAATTATTGAACTTCATATTCTGAAAAGCAGGTTCTAGTGAGTTCATTGTGTCTAAGTTTTACCCAAGTTGTCATTTTCCCCAAAAAAGCATTGAGAAGTCTTTTTCGTACATTTTTTATATATATATATACATATATATAATAAATATGCAAAGTCCATTATCAATCATCTTCGTATTCAAACATGGAAATCATAAAAATCATATCAGTTCTAACATTATAATGCACGTACATCATTATCATCCTTATCATCATCATAATTCTTGCACAAAATGGACCCATGATCGTTCATTCATTCAAAACAATTGATACCGTTCTCCGAAAGATTTATATTGTTTTGGAGTGGACCCTCTTTATTTTTTTTTTTTTTTTGGCTCCTTAACAATATGTAAGGGTTCAGTCTGGTACGACAGTAAAAGTTTTAGTAAAAATTTGATTTTATTTACAGGAATGTGTTAAAAAATCATGTAAATTAATAGAAATTATCATAACTACATGCATATCCTGTATAACTGATTATTTCCCGAGGTATAGATATATATTCACTTTTTCGTGGTACGTGATGTGATCGCGAAAATTTAATAATGAGACTCGTATGGATTTTAATTTTTAGAAATCCCAAATCGTGAAATCATTTTGATCATTTAAAAAAAAAAAGCCAAAACTTTGACCTGTGAAAGATACCAACTATTCAGTACATATTCCTCACAATTTGCTAAAAATTATCTATATTAAAACACAAAAAAAAACCAAATAAAAACAAAAACAAAAAAACAAAAAACAAACAAAAAAAAAAAAAAAAAAAAAAAAAAAAAAAAAAAAAAAACAAAAAAAAAAAAAAAAAAAAAAAACCCAAAAAAAAAAAAAAAAAAAAAAAACAAAAAACAAAAAACAAAAAAAAACCCAATAAATTAGTAAGGAGATATTGTTCCTTCTTTTCTAATTTCGGTGAACATTTATGCCTTATTAGCGGTCACGGGTTTACGCATTTCAGGTGTACATTTCTTTCAAAAGTTAAGCTTTGTTAAGTAAGACTTTGTGCTAACTTGAATCGATTTGATTTCTTTTACTGATATGGCATAAGATGCTTCAATGCTGTAGAAGTGAGTAGGGGTACCATAATGTTGCCAGCTGGCCTATTCTAACGTCAGACTGCGGTTGTCTCAAAATTATATGATGTCAAGAATGTATAAACATTCTAAGCAAACAGAGACCCATTCAGACATCATTCTATAGGCTGGTTAAGGTCCACAGCACAGTGCCAAGGCCGATTTTCGCTCATACACGCATGGTTTCACAGACAGCAGACTGTCACTGCTTTACGAAATGGCTTCTGTTAAAAGTACTTTGGTAGCCGTTCACTTGTAAGGAAGTGTCTTAAAGATGTTAGTTTAAAGATAATTTCCAACCATGTTAGAGACTGATTAAATTAAATAAAAATGAAATATTTTTGCCTCAAATTGAAATAATTCATAGTACTAGTACTATTTTCGAGTAAGATAACGACAGCTATCGGATTCACACATAGGATTTTGAAAGATGTAGGTAGGTGTAGATTATAGGGAAGGTTAATGGTCATCATAGTGATCGAACCTATTATATTTCTTTGTATGCTATGACGTTTAACGTGTTGAAGGCTTGTTGGCACGTGGTTCCATTGTCGTTTACATTGTTCTATTTTGGGAACAGGATGTTATTCACATCGATTGACCAAGCTTTACGTAGCAAGTTTCTTCAATAAAAGAGAAGACAGTGTTACCCTTTACAGTGCGCCTTGTCTATTCTACTCTGTTTTGATTTTGTTTCGTCGAACTGGAGATTCTGTTGACATGTTGGTGTTGTTTGTTGTTGTATCTATTAAAACCAGATGAGTTACATAGGCATGTTGTCCATCTTGTTGAATTATGGAAGGACTCTTTTTCTTGATGATTAAAAATTGTTTTCCATGAAATGATTTTGAAACTTTGATGTTTATTCATATTGTTAAAATAAGGAATTCTGCAAAACAGAAGTGGATTTATCTATGATTCAGAATTTTTTTTTGCTTCTGTATTCATTGAATACATTTGTATTCATTGATCAGTTCTTAATTTGAACTTTTGATCTTATTTCAGACACTCCAAGGACTATATACAGTCCTAACTTTCCACAAAACTACAACAACCATGACAATGTTCTGTGGATTAAAGAAGTAGATCCTGGATATTACATAACTGTAACTTTCATGGTTTTTAAAGTTGAAAATGGCTTCGATAAGCTGAGGATATATGATGGATATAATACGTCTGCACCACTGATTTCAAGGTAAACTGAAAAGTGTGGAAGCTACTGAATACAGTTATAGAGGGGAGCTACATAACCAATTTATACAAAAATAACTTGATAATTCTTTGTAATAAACTGTTGTTACCTTACCCTCTAATATTATCGCAATCCACCATTGTAACCCCCTATGTTGTAAACTCACCCTCTAATATTATCCGAATCCAATATTGTAACCCCCTCTGTTGTAACATAACCCTTTAATGTTACCCTAATCCACTATTATGAACCCCACTGGTGTAAACTGACCCTCTAATATTACCTAAATCCATTATTGTGACCCCCTTCTGTTGTAACCTTACTCATGAACATACCCAATGGTGAAATATCATTGTGACAGCTGTGATAATATTCAACATTCACCATTTTGCACCAAGACACACAACACTCAACATTCAGAATTTTGATATAGCATATCACAATACACAACATTCAACATTCAGAATTTGAATATAGCACACCAAGAAACGCAACATTCAACATTCAGAATGTGAATAAAGCACACTATGACACACAACATTCAACATTCAGAATAGAAGTCTGATCCACTGGTCTCGCATGGAATACAATGTCTCCAAAATGCTTTCAGCATCTCAATGTTTACTGACTCTTCTTATTTTTTTTCAGTTTGTCCGGACATAGTCTTCCTCATCCTGTATCATCCACAGGCAGTGTAATGTTGCTACATTTTACAAGTGATTATTCAATAGTCTACCAAGGGTTTTTTGCCACGTATGCTGCTGTAGTAAAAAGTAAGTCAATAACTGTTCCCATTATACAAATCGTAACAATTGTCAATTTAAGTCAATTTTATTATTTACAAACAAAAGTTTACAAACAAGGGGATTTGACAACAGGTCGATATACAAAGGTATTAGTGTAAATAATAATGGTTCATAACTTGACAGTACTTAGATAAAATTTAATGAAAACTGGTCAAATGTAATGATTTATAAAAGTGTAAGTTTCCAAAGCCTTTACTATGGAAAAACAATTAAGGATCCTGATTGGTCAAAATAAAATATTGTCCAATCATGTTAACGTTTTAGAATGGCAATTACTATTTTCCAAAAGACCTAATGTCATTTAGTTGTCATGATAACCATATAATGCCCATGGAATTTGGAAAATAATTTTAATGGAACTATACAGAAATATTATGAGCCATATGTACAATGTAGGTGTGTATTGAGGTCTGTTCTGCTCATTGCAAATTTTCTTGGGGGCAAATAGTCCATCTTTCCATTTGTCCTTTCATGTCTTTACCTAAGAAAACAAAACCTAATGTATACATTGATTATACTAAGACCGTGAGCAGTACTAAATTCAAGATCCGCAACTGTTTAATTACAGAGTTATTACCCTTTGTTAACTTTTTTTGTCTAGAGCACATCTTTTGCATTAAAACTGTGCTGTGTCCCAAATGAAGGTAGGATAATGAAACTTGTTGTAAACATAGAGGTTCTGCAACGAGTGGTAGTTGATTATCATCGTTATCTAGCTCGAGTTAGTTAATTTTAAAATTTGGAAAAGACACGAGGCTCTGCCGAGTGTCTTTTCTAAATTTGAAAATTAACTAACGAGGTCAAAGGTTGGGAAACCAAAATTACTGCATTTACCAATTACTATCCCCTTTTCCCTCCGCATCACCGATCTTGACCGCTGGCAAGAATGACAGATCGTCACTGTCAGCCATGTTGATGATGGACAGCAGACGATGAAAACAATCGCACGTTGCGAAAGTAGTTCGGGGGCACAGATCATTGTTGGGCCAAATGTCAATGCCTCGTCCAATAATTTGGCTGTCACCAATAATACACTTTTGTATTATGCGTATGAATAAACAATTGATATGGTATTTAATGAATAGTCTGGGCGTGAGATAACATACGCAGGTTATGGTAGAAATTGATTTTACAAAGACTAAGGGCAATGTACTAATGTTAGGGCATACATCTCATTAATAGAGAGTTATTGCACTTTGCGAAAATTTTGTGTCCGGAGCATTAATTGCCTCCATGTAAACTAGTATATTGAAACATGATCTATGTATCAGTCATACAAAATCAAGGTGCAGTGTAGCAAAATCAGTGTCCATGGCCCCTCAGTACACAGTTATTGGCCTTTGTTTAAAGTATGTCTCATGAGGATAGCTCTGCTTACATAAAAAGTAGGATAATGAAACTTGATGTATATATTAGTCATAATTAGAGAAAATGTACTATAACAGATTCAGGGCCCGTAACTTACGTAACATTTTTACATGGTTCAAGTGAATTTAATGAAAATGATCCCTTTAACATAGCTTTTACAGAAATACAATACATATCAATATCATGTTTTATTTTAACTCTTGTAGAATTTATAACTGATTGAAAATGTTCTCAAAAATCACACAATATGTTCAAATGTTGATTGCGTTTTTCTTAAAATTGTTGATTGCGTCCTTGCAGATTTCAATAATAGTTCTGTGCAATCAACATTAAAACCTCACTTTCTGAGTGCGGGAAGGAATATACATTTTAACATGTTGAAATACTGTCCACTGTTTACCGATGCTGTTTCCCCTTCTGATTCAACGAAAAATGGTATAATTTCACCAACCGAACTTAGCATAAACCAGCCAGTCACTTTGTCACCATGCAGGTTCTCTTTGAAATAGTCTGGTTTTTCCTTTCTCCGTACATGGCAGTTCTGCCTGTTAAGTTGTGAATTTAAATAAAAGTGGGATTCATCTGAAAACCATACGCTATCAGTGATACCCATGTTGTTAGTCATCCGATGAGCAAATTGTAGTCTCATTGTAACATCTGTATCCCTCAAATTTTGCATCACTGGGACTTTGTATGAAAACAGATTCAAGTGAAAACCATAACATTCTGTTAACTTTTCCATAGCCAGAGCTTAAATTAGCAGATCCCATATTTTCAATGTCATCTAGCACTTTTCAAACTGACCTCTCTGAAGTTTCCGATATAATCTTCTGAACAACCACAGCGCGCATGCTAGTCTGTGGACGTGCTTGGATCTTTGCCTTCCACAGATCCTGTCTGCTGGAATTTATTTACCAATATCTTTACTTGTTGCTTTGATAGTTTTGCATCGGTTGACTTTCGAAATGAAGTTGGCTATCTCCCTAGCCTTCTGATTTTGTGACGCCATTTTGAAAAAGACTGCAATCAGATGATGTCATAACGACATGACCATGTTTATATTTCCCGTATTTTTCATCTTACACAAAAAATTATAGATATAGCAGGTTAATATAATATCTTACTAAATAATATATCTTAAGTTATAAAAATAATATGTAGCCTTGAAATGGTCACAGAATGTATGAATTACCTGGTAGTTCAAATTATTTCCCTTTAGTTGATATCATGATTTTTATGATGTATAACAGCTATTCAGACATTTACAACTCGTGGTATACATTAAGGCTCTTTATTGGCTATGCTGTTTTCATCAACTTTTTATTAATCTTTTCAGTATATCAGTTACTGAAAGGTATTCTTTTATATACAATGTAATAAATAAATAAATAAATAAACGAAAACAGTATGAATGGTGTTAGGAAATCTAGGATTGGCAAAATATCATGATAACCACTGGTTTTTGTGTAAAAGACCATTGCTTTTTGTATTTCAGGTTGATTTTGGTGGACCTCTATTGTGTTAGAACCAAGAGGTAAAATGGAATTAGTAGGACTCTCACGTTCGGTGCTTCTTCCTGTCTGAACTCAGAATTTACAGACGTCTATGAAAATATAATGTATTATTTGGACTTTATCTATGATAACACTGTAAGTAATTTGTCTCCATTTTGTTAAGGGAGATAACGGGTACAATTTGTGTATACATGTATGTACAAAAGAGTGTCTGTCTTACTGCATGCACGCCTTGTTTACAAAATGTCTCATGGACCTTTGGACAGATGTAGCTCATATTTGAAAAAGATGCAAGTTATTGAAAATCATGAGAAACAATCAGTCTTATTCTTACACTTTCTTAGGAGTCTCTATGTAAATCTTTCTTTTGTTCATATTTTGCCATACTTTCGTTGAATTTATATTTGAAGTAAGACTTTGTGAAATGTCAGCATTTTCTTTGTCGTGTTTTTTCTTCAATGACATAAGCATCACAATGTTATGTCCGGTGTCATCTACTGGCCACAGGTTTATCTGAGTCTTGCATGACTGCCTCTGTGGTCTAGGTCGGGAGTCTTGCTCTAATGTAGCGTTTGAGTAGAATTATTCCCTACTTCAATAAAAATGACTTTGATAACAGGGATAGTTTGGGGGACTCATGTAACAATCTTTGTTACAACTAGAACTTGTTTCATAAGGAGATTCTAGAATAATTCAACATGATTGTTTTTATAAACTGTTGGTTTTTGTATTATTTTTGCAGATCTAGAACAATAAAACGCCCCCTGTGAATTTAGTCCATGGTTTGAAATATAAAAATGCTAAAACATATGAAATTCGTTTATAGAACATGAAATGTCTGATATCGCTAACCGTTTCTGTATTATATATTTTAAAGCATCAGAACACACCCCTGACTAGTTAGGAGATTACGTGTTTTGATTTATAATCAGAAAAGTACATTGCTTTCTGTTCATGCAGGGGAATGAGTGCATATGATATTTGTGCATATGACATCTCAAGATATCATTGACGGTTAACTGTATCTTGACTCCCTCAATTCATAAAAATCTACTAGAATTACCCAATATTTTATCCGGATTTTGAAATTTCAAAATCATGTTATGGACCTAATATTGACACAATAATGTTCAAACATGATATGCAACATCATTTATATACATACGGATGTGAAAGCTATACAATACAAACATAACATAGAACATTATGTATATACATATAGATGTGACAACTATACAATACATACAGATGTGAAAACTATACAATACAAACATAACATAGAACATCATGTATATACATACAGATGATGTAACAATACAATACATACAGATGTGATAACTATACAATGCAAACAAAACATAGAACATCATGTAAATACATACAGATGTGATAACTATACAATACAAACATATGTGATAACTATACAATACATACAGATATGATAACTATACAATACATACAGATGTGATAACTATACAATACATACAGATGTGATAACTATACAATACATACAGATGTGATAACTTTACACTACACCCAGATATGACACCTATGGAGTTGATTGCATGGTCTTTGTTCCTTACAGACATTTCAAATAACTTATTAGCCAACCTGGATTATGAAGTGCTATGGCCAGATGTTAGATTTCTAAACGTTAGCGACATAAGCCTCCATTATAGAAGTCCTTTTTTAACCATTGTATGTATTTCAGTTATGCCAGTTCAATGTAAGGCTGATCAGAAAAACTAATCCAACAGGCGAACACGATAGATTTTGACAAAGAAAGATTGTTATCACTATTCCTTGAGAAGTACTGGATGGTTCTTTCCCAAATTTCTTATATATAGGATTGTTCTTGAAAGACGATAGACGACAGGAAAATATGTAAATCTTAAAGAACAAATAAAGATAAAACAATGGTGGGCACCAATATCATTGCAGGATCTCTTGTTCATTATCTATAATAAACTGTATTTATCTGGCAATATGCTAATATCTAGGATATAGTCCATCCATATAAGTTACTGTTTAGAAGAATAACAATGCTATTTCCACACTCTGACTTTGAATTAATGCTTATTGAATGATAGATTCAGTATACAACCAACACATATATTGCCCCTAGTGAAAAGTTTTGTCTGCGGCAGTCGATGATTACTGATTAGAAGCATGTAAAAATGAATATGTCATATATATTGTAAATGTTAGGTTAAATTATATGAACATCTTGAAATTAATATGAAGTACTTTTGAAAAGAAATTTTGTGTCAAATGTTATATGCACTTGTATACTGAATATCATTAATTTTGTGTATAACCAAATATAGCTTTGTTACGTTCATCTTGTGCCTACCTTCTAATGTGCCATAAAATGGAATAGTTTGACCAAAGATATGTCTTTACATCTAAATCTCAGATGTATCCAGTATGACGGAGGAATTACTTCTTAATTAAGCAATTTATAAATAAAAATATTGAAACAGCAATTAAAGTATTTTTTATTTGTCACGAAACTTTATTCATCATCAAATAAAAAGTTTGTGTGCAAGTGGAACTACATTAGTAGTTCAATCTGACACCAGAATATTTGCAGATAAAAAGTTTGTGTTCAAGTGGCTAAAGTAGACAATGTTGTCATTGGAACTGTCCGATGTGCTAAACTGCTTGGAGTTTAGATTGATAATTATTTATCATGGAATGACCATATTGAATATTTATGTAAGAAACTGTCAAAAAAGATTGGTGTTCTAAAACGTGTTAGAAAATTTATGTTAATTGAAATGTACAAAAAGTGTATACAACTATTGTCCTACCACACGTTATGTATTGTTCTTCTGTTTGGAGTACCCCTTCAAATACCTCACTTACAGAGAAGCTTTTTAAGCTCCAAAAAAGAGCAGCCAGAATTATTTCAAACATAAAAGAAATCATTACTCCAACCTCTCTGCTTTTAAAGAATTTGAACTGGATGCCTATACTTCATTTTTATATTTATTTATATAAGATCCTAAATGATGAGGCTCCTGGATATCTGAAGCAAAATTTATCTACATATGTCAGCCAAATTTCAAGCAGGACAACTCGTTCTCTTAGTTCAAACAAATTATATATTTCTAAGTACAGAACTACTTTCTACAAACGTTCTTTAAAATATTCATACACGTCCCTATGGAATAATCTTAGTGAACAGATCAGGAATGCAACAATTTTTTGTCTTTTAAAAAAACTGTACCTGAAAAAATATTTTAATCCAACTTCATAAAATGTTTTCGTCAATTATTGGCTCATCTGTGATAGTACTGTATTGATTTTGTATTGTGTATTTAATTATTTCATAAATCATATCCATTATGCCCAGAAAACTTTTGATATTTAATTTGATATTTAGTTTTTTATGCAACCAAATGATGAACTGTTCTTATCCATACTTACTGAGGTATCTTATTTAATACATTATGTATATCATGTATTGTCATGTCAACATGTTAATGTTCTGTATTCGTCTGTAATGTGCTGATGTAAATATGTGTTTCATAGTGCCATATTGTAAACACGCAAGTCTAAATATGCTACCCGGTTTAAATAAAAGAATTTATTATTATTTATTAATTATTATTATTGTACTTAAGGATGACAAAGAGGCTTAGTGTACTTTTATATGCTTCCTCACGCCAACATGCTTCATCTTTTCATATGATATTCTCAGCAATCAACATAAAGATATTCTGTGTTACCGCAAGCCTTAGCCAGAGCTCTTTAATACCACTAAATGTTGAAAAAATTGTATTGTTTGTTGTTTTTTATTTGGTTTGAGAGGGTAATTGTGAATAGTTAACATACTATATACTATATCCTTAACAGGTGAGTAAGACAGGAAAAGTCATTAGGAATATTGAAAAAAATGGCGAAACCGTAACATCAAACAAGTTTCTTGCTAAATGACACAACCACGTCAGCGCAGGACAGTCTGTTCTCAGATAATCTAGAATTTTGTGTACCTAGGTTTGTTACATTATCATGCCACCTGTAGAATGTTTCTATCAAGCATGAAATATCCATGACATACTATATACTGAGGATGGTTTGACACCCCACATTGATCATATCTTGTCCCTGTCTATCTTTATTTGATATTTCCGATTCCCCACTTGTCAAAGAGACAAAAGCAACAAGCCTACAACATTTGTGTGTAAAAACGCCTTAATTTGACAACTGTAGATAACATTCTGAGAAACAGATAAGATGTCAGAACATAAAACTGGTCTTAATAACATATTTCTCTTTATATGTTAAAGCCTTATATACCAGTACTTTAATGGTTAATGTAATGATTTTTCATTACATTAAGCATTGCCACTGCTACACTTCGTGTGATAATTTTCAGCCCACCATCATCAGATAGTGGGATATTTAAATCGCTCTGCGTTCCAGGTCCGTGGTCCATCCATCCGTCAATCCGTCATCTGTCCGTCTATCTGTAATCAATTTTTGTTATCGATATTTTCTGAGAAATACTCGATGGATATGTAGGTTCCTCTTGGTCCCTAGTTGTGCCCATGTAATTGTGGGACTGATAAAAAAAAAACAAAATGATCTTGGAATTTTTCAATGAAGTTTGTTATCACTATTTCTTGAGAAGTACTGGATGCCTCTTTCTTAACTTTCATAGGTCGGTTTCCCTTGTACCCTAGTAATTTGCCTGTTTGATTTTGGTGCTGATCAGGAAAAAACAAAATGGCCCACAAGCGTCCATCTTGAATTTTGGCTTCGAAAGTTTTCTTTAGAACTACTCTATAGATCTTTCTCAAATTTCATCGGTTCTTTTAGGTTCCTCATTGTGCCTGTTTGAGTTCAGAAAAAACAATATGGCCGACAGGCAACCATTTTAGATTTTGCCTAATAAACTTTGTTAACGCCATTTCTTAAGAAGTATTGAATTGATATCTCTCAAATTTCATACATATGTTTCTGTTGGTCTCTCCCTGTGACCGTTTGATTTTGGGACTGATCAGAAGAAACAAAGTGGCTTCCAGGTAGCCAATTTGGATTTGACAGGTAAATATTGTCATCGCTTATTCTGCAAAGGGATGTTCAAATGTCTTATCAAAAGAGGAAAATAGAGAAGAGAAAAGATCCAACTTTCGAAGGGCATATAAAGATGAAACAATGATGGGCGCCAAGATCCTCTGGGATCTCTTATTTTATCACATTAAGCGTGACGACTACTACACTTAGTGAAACAAACAAAAAATTCAAATTAAGCTAATGTAACAATTGTTTACAACGATAACCGTCGATATTTTACCAGATAGTGTATGCTCCCGTCAAGTTCGTCTGCAGCTAGAAGAAAGTCCATAAAGACAAAGCAAAAGCAAGACATTTTACCACAACACATTTTGTTCACGCAAATTAGCAAGTTTGAACTGTCATGTTATTGCTTTTAGGGGTTGTTAACAGATCAACGATCATACTCAATAATATAAGGTGTACCAAATGACAGTCTTTAATAATGTACTATTTTATCCAACTACTAATTGTTTACGAACTACGATTTAAGTCATGAACATAAATGACGATTCTTTTTTAATTTTATATATGAAATGAAGTAGGTCAAATTCAGGGACAAGTCTCAATTTTTGCATAAAAAAGTCAACATACGATATATAGCAATGCTATAACACCCTTTTAAAATGCAGTATGGGTTAAGTCATACCCTTTGATATGCAATACAGTGTAACACATATGATAGGATATTGCCATCCTATATTTCTTCTCCTCTAAGCTTTCCGATGTAGGGCTGCTCTCATATTGATAGTTAAAACATTTCAAAGTACCAGTCTAGAAAATGTATGAAATAAAAATAGTAGATATGTTTATTAACTGTAGGGACTGCATTTTAACTGTTACCACTATCGTTATAGTTATTACATTAATGGTAAGGACTATATTGTAACCACTACCACTATTGGTATAAATATCATAATAACAGTATGTTTATTCATGTAAGTCAAAAATCTTCACCAGGTGAAAGCGATAGGCCGTAAATATCACACTTTCATTTGTGATCTTTAAGGGTTTCTATGATGGTGGGCTTTTCAAATCACCTAAATTCCGTGGTTTGTCCGTCCGTCGTCTGTCTACCCATCCATAAACAATATTTGCTATCGCTATTTTCTTCACAGGTACTGGGTAGATCTTAAGATTTTAAGGTTTTAAGGCTGATAAGAAAAACAAAATGGCCGATAGGCTGCAATATTGGGATTTTTTTTATTTATTTTTTAGTTTAAACATATTTTATTGCCAAAATAAATTTGAACAAGGGAATTGGGCACAAGTTATTACAACTTATTGGAGCCCTCTCCCATCATAAATTTTCAAATACATGCTTATAAAGAGATAGGCTTAAAGATAAATGATACATATTAAGCATTCACACACAGACATAAATACATCATCGTGTAAGACTCTTTTAAAACCGTTTGCTGGATTTAATGAAAGTTTGCACATGTGTAAAGACAAAATAGTTTAGGTCCTCAGAAAAATCAATACTATCAAAAAAAAGCTCTAAATTCAAATCTACTTCTAATGCAGCCAAATTTTGAAACAAAGTGCGTCTTTCATTTCTGAAAGTTTGACACTCAAAGAAGAAGTGAAAGGCATTCTCAAATGGATGTCCACAGGAGCAAACTGGATTTTTTTAGCAAGATTTACTCGATAAAGATCGTATTTAAGGGAACTACAACTGTGTCTAAGTTAAGTATGTATTATGTTTAACTTCCATTCACCATAGCTGAAATAGATACGTGGGGATTGTTGTGTATTTAAAGTAAGTACTGTGAGGTTTTAAACAAATTTATGGAAGGCTGTGACCGTACAGAGAAATCTAACAAATTCCAGCTACGAAGTGTAGAAGGTATAAAGGAAAGGTTTGTAAGAGAAAGCCCAAATAAAGGAACTCTATAATCATTGTTATTTCTAAGATTGTATCGGTTATTATCTGCAACAATAGGTGACAAGAGATCGTTTAAATAATCTGGAGTTAGCTTGTTATGCATTTTAAATAAAAGTTGAAGTTTTCTTCGTTTTCGACGATTCGAAAGTGTATCTAAACCAGTTTCAAAATGTAAATCTTCTATACGTGCATAAGAGGGAAGGCCAGTTATAATACGAGTAGCTTCTCTTTGGGCTTTCTCTAATTTATCTGATTCAGTATTAGTGCAACCGTCCCACAATTCACACGCATACTCTAAAATTGGTAAAATAAAAGCTTTGTAAATTTTAAGAGACTATTTCTATTTAACAAATATTTCAACCTTCTTAAGACATTGATTTTCTTCCTAACAGATATATATGTAGCATTGATATGATCCCCCCGTTTTGCGCTATAATTAAAATATACCCTCAAATGTCTATGATGATCAGTAAAATTCAAATCTTTCCCATCTAACTCCAAGTCTAAAGCATCATCTATGTCAATCGAATTAGAAATAAATATTACCTCAGTTTTGTCTGGATTGAAAGTAACCAACCAAGTTTTAGCCCAAAATTTTAAAGAATCAAGATCCCTATTTAAGACAGTTTGGATTTCAAGACATGATGAGGAAGACTTTAATAAAGAAGTGTCGTCTGCAAAAAGACGAGCAGATGATTCAAGCACATCGGCAATATAATTTATGTATATAAGAAACAAAAGTGGTCCAAGAATGGAACCTTGAGGAACCCCTACTGAGTTTGAACCTAATTGAGAATAAACACTATTCAGGAAAACCTCCTGCTGCCTATTAAATACATAGTTGTCTTCCCACGTAAATAGCTCACCACAAAGTCCGTAAGATTTTAATTTTACCATCAAACCTTTATGCCAAACACGATCGGATGCTTTAGAAATATCACAGAAAAACTATACATACATGTTTTTTTCTCTTCAATAGCAATACAAATATTGTGATAAATTTCAATGAGCTGATGTACAGTAGAATGTGCATGCACAAAGCCAGA
Organism: Ylistrum balloti; assembly: GCF_031769215.1. Classification (NCBI taxonomy): domain Eukaryota; kingdom Metazoa; phylum Mollusca; class Bivalvia; order Pectinida; family Pectinidae; genus Ylistrum; species Ylistrum balloti. The sequence goes on along the minus strand of NW_026782307.1, from coordinate 705,600 downwards.
CTGGTGTTTATAAAACAATTAATTTTCTACGAAATAATTATGTTGATGTTTGAAAATAACTCGCTCAAAGACTTTTCCAACAGTAGATAAAAGAGAAATCGGTCTATAGTTAGAGGGAGAATGCCTGTCACTTTTTTAAAACAGTGGCATAACTTTTGCTACTTTCCAATTGGCTGGAAATATACCTGACGATAAAAGACATGTTAAAAATAATTTCAAGTGGAATACAAACAGTTTGTGATGTATTTCTGAACATATGATGACTGATCCCATTATCACCCGAGGCCTTTCCAAGCTTCAATATCTGTAAAACATCACGGATTTCATTTCTATCTACTCTTACAGAACTTAACGTTTTGTTGGTTTTAGACTCAACTACAGGAACTGCTGTGTTTCTATCATCGCCTTGTTTAATATTACAAAAATATTCATTTAATAAGTCTTCATCATTAGTAACATCATTATTAGTATGAGGATCTACAAGAGAAAGGAATAGATTGTCAAGTTCCAGTTGAATTCATTAACCTTTTAATAAGTCTCCAATAAGATTTTGGATCAGAAGACACAAACGTAAAACCGGCAAAATCAGTTCATTCTGAAGAAGGTTTGATATGATCTAATGAAACATGATTCCAGCACCGATCTGTTACTAGAAATAAGTCCCGCTTACTACATTTACACGTATTTATAGACCTGTCGTAGACAATTATTTTCTTTTCCGAAACGAACTATAATCGCCACTGAAGTCAGCCTCAATAAAACGTTTAGCACCGGTTGAACATCCACAAACATGCAGATGATTCAGCACATGATTGGTGTCGTCTGCTAAGAAAGCACAAATATGAAAGTGAGTAATCGATGCCCAAATTTGCTTAAAATTGATTACATGAAAGAGTTTTGACGACTCACAATATAATCTAGCCGCTGTCAATTCTTCTTTTCATTAAACATTTTGATAGTTTCATGATAACGAAGCAGTAATGTTAGCAATCCTGAAGTGGCGTCACTAAGGTTACAGCAGTAGCGTCGTTTTTATCTCAGTCTAATATGTAATTAAACGTAGAACATAAAATTCTAAAAACAGCTGTAACGTTACACATTGTAAAGTATAAGTAAAGTCGAATACTGGTCAATATCAAAGACGCGACTTATTTTGTGCCTCTAAAGACGGGGCTTATAATTTGTACCACGTCACATGGAGTCTATGATTATTTAATTTGTACCTCTGAAAGTAGAGCCTATAATCTGTGCCACTAAAGGTAGAGCCTATAATTTGTGCCTCGACAGGTGGAGCCTATAATCTGTGCCACTAAAAGTAGAGCCTATAATTTGTGCCTCGACAGGTGGAGTCCATAATCTGTGCCACTAAAAGTAGAGCCTATAATTTGTGCCTCGACAGGTGGAGTCCATAATCTGTGCCACTAAAGGTAGAGTCTATAATTTGTGCCTCGACAGGTGAAGTCTATAATCTGTGCCACTAAAGGTAAGGCCTATAATTTGTGCCTCGGCAGGTGGAGCCTATAATCTGTGCCACTAAAGTTAGAGCCTATAAGGTAGAGGTTTTAATTTGTGCCTCGACAGGTGGAGCCTATAATCTGTGCCACTAAAAGTAGAGCCTATAAGGTAGAGGTTATAATTTGTGCTTCGACAGGTGGAGTCTATAATTTGTGCCACTAAAGGTAGGGCCTATAAGGTAGAGCCTTATAATTTGTGCCTCGACAGGTGGAGTCTATAATCTGTGCCACTAAAAGTAGAGCCTATAATGTTTGAGCATGTAATCTTATTCAATGTCTTATTTATTCCACATGAAGCCTGTTCTCTGGAGTTGTGTGGCGCTACTTTTTTCTCTCCGGCTTCTACCTAGAGGTGGAGGCTCACTCCTGTTACGGTGATGGCATGTCATGTGTAGATCGAGGAGGAAAAAAATATGAATATACTATCATTGACATGTGCATTCAACAAAACTGACGCTCCAAGACAAACGTTTCATTTGAAAAATTATTTTCAATATCAAGCAATTATATTAACGAGGCATTTAATTTGTTGCTTAAACAATAAGATTTGTTTATAAAAAAGTAACAGTGTCAGTCTAAAGACAAATGGAACACTGCTGTATTTTGTTATGTGGTACTTAAAAGTAACAAGATTTACTATCGATATATCAGTATTAAATAACAACGATCTCCTGAATAACAACAATTTCCTCGCATAACTACTTCAACCAACAAACTTGCTTGAGTCACAAAGAATCATGGTACTGTTCATTGTGGTAAAATAAAAGTTATACAAAGCGCCGAAACGAAGGCGTCGACAAAATCAAGTTTGGAACTGACATAAAGAAATGAGCATTAATGAAGGACAAATAAATGTATACATTTTATACATGAATTTTTGTTTGTAATACAATCAGCCCCTTCGAGCTGGGCTTTAAGGTGAGTGTATTCTGTGTTATGATGCTAGCGTCTATGTAGTTGTGTTCAGATGACCATTGCCATCTGCCTAAAAAACAACAAACACCATAGCCTCACTTCCATGATTTTTCCATGCACACAAAACAGAATGAGGTGTTGGAGAGAGAACCAATAGATTGCATCACGTAAAATATAACACAGGTAGTTAAGGCACATTTCAAAGTAAATAAGTGACCCAAAATGTTTGCCATATTAATATGTAGATAATCAGTTGTGACAACATAACTTCATAATGTTTAAACAAATAACATCACATTTAAAACCATATACTTTAAAACTAGAATAACAACAAAACAGTCGACTGATATAAGGAAAAAATGGTCAATTTGTAAATCTTGATGTTTCATATCACATTTTTAGATCTAAATCTTTACATACAAATTCGTGTTTGTTGTTGAAAGGGAATACCACTTTTATATTAAAATTTTTTTCTTTGAAAGAAACCATTCAGGTCAGTACAGCGGATCACTACTTGGTGATTCTGCCTATCCTACCAGACGATTTATGATGACGTCATACAACACTCCATTAATTCAACAACAATACAAGTTCAAATATTTGAGAACACGTTTGAGAAACATCATTTTGAGAAATTATCAACTAAGTACGTACTCAAGTTGAGAATTTGGAGTTGAGAATCCAAAATTTAAGAAGTTTCGAGATCATGGGGCCTGGTCACAAAGTGTTATCGAGTTGAAACAGTATTCGGTGGTTTTGAAAGAAAATCGAGAAATTCACAAGCTTTACGATATCCATATATATGTTGTATAAGTTTAGTGAGTTTTTGTATTGTTCAGATACATTGATGATACGTTGATTATATACGATTGTTTAATTCCTGTACCTTGTCCAGCTCTGTTGCCGATATAAACGTTGTGTTAAAATGTGTTTCCCATATAGTTAGAACTATTCTGTGATAGCACTTCGTGTAAACGAAACTCCGCCGTATTTGTTTTACCATCAGTTTAGTAAGTGACAATTGAAACGCATCCCAAGTTTGACCCATTTGCCTTTCAACTGTGAACAATCCTGATTTTACTGTGAACTCTCATTAAATTTTCTCGCAATCAATTGTCATATTTTTTTTCTTAATATTTTGGATATGTCGAAAAGGCCTTATATTCATACAGAAGACTGATCATTAGTTCGGTAGTTTCCACATTTCAATTTATCTGAAAACTAAAGATAAAAATAGCATTTCAAAGTACTGATATTGAAAAACATTCATCCAATACATTAGTATGAACATTTCCCTGCAAATTATGAACGGTACGCTAAACATATAAACTAAATACAATAAATCCGGTACACTGCACCATTTGAAATTACCAAGTTTTATTTCGAATGTAGCTTGTTTGAGAATTAATACAGTATGAAGTCCATCTATTTTTCATAACTTCTAATTAACATATTAGAGACCGCTTAACAATGCCTTAGTCATATATTTACATATTAATACGTTCGATCGTGAGCAAGCATCTTGTAGAAGCACATTAAGATATGAACGGTCAGGTGGGATAAAGCGAAAATTGTAGATTCTGGAAATTAGTTTGTGTGGTTAGATTTTACTGGACAGATAAATATTACATACCAATATTTGAAATGGTAACTCAAAGGGTTAAGTTGGTATTACAACTCAATAGTATGAAATATTAATCTTAATTCAAATATGCAACAGAGGCAAAACGGAAATATTTCCTCTGGAAATAGACTTCCTGTTTCTAACAATGAGTTGGAGTTGCCGTCGCAGGACAACGATATTCAAAGACAGACATCAACATCACGAAGAGAGGTTACTTCCATTAATGTCATTGAGGATCGTGTTGTAGAAGATCTTAATTCAAATAAAATCAACAGAGAACAGAACTTTGGTGGATTATCACAGAATGTCAATGACGCAAATGTTTTTCCTGTTGGAATATACCGCAAGATCAGTGAAGCAACGTCGATATCGGAGAGGTAATTTTAAGCGAATGTCCAATGTGACCAAGCGTATCTGAAAAGGTTAGATGCTATTTTTTCTGAATCTAAGTCATATATAGATTTTATTAGGCACATTGTTTTGTTTTTTGCACTTCATCATAAAGATATTTTAAAAAATAAAGTTTGAATGTTTGGCTTGCCACAGAAGCCTTAAATATACACTATGCAAAAACGGATAATTTATATAAACGTACTAAACGGATACGTTTCCGCCTGCCAAATTCTGTCACGCGTTTCTGAATTTGAATAACGGAAAATGTTCTGCTTCATTAAAATATTTAAATCAGGTACAATGTAATCATATTAACAATGTAGAACCAATATTTTGTTCAATAATGGATCAATTAAACCAAAGTATGCGTCAAGGGGGTATATTCTTACTTGGTTTACAAGGTAATGAAGTCGTGCGTCAAGCTCTCAACATTCATAACACGAGGGTGAAACATGAACAAATGAAAGCTAGACACGACCAACTTTAAAAAAATACGCGGAGAATAAAACCAGATGTTAGGAACTGGTAAGGATACTTAACATCATCGATAACATGGTTTATCAAAGTTTAAGGTTAAATAAAGTATATTTCAAAAATCTGAAGTTTTAAAATGTGAATTGGATAAACCAGAATTTAGTCTCTGTAAATAGGTATAATGTGATTGTTGCTACATATAGTAAAAACCTGGTTGATGTCATCCTGCATCTGTCCCTTTATTAACGTGACATGAACAGTTCTATTGACAAATTATTCAAATTACTGTTTAAAAATGACCATGCGTGTGTAATGTGTGTAATTGCTGTTGGTATTTTTAGTGAAATCAACAAAGTTCCTTTTTGACACGGAAGTTAAACAGACATTGCTCCTTATAAAAGAACCATAGCTCCGTTATACCCCCTACCAATTCTTGGAAGCTTATGTATCGATGTCTATAAATTATTCATAAATGTTCCAGTTTTTATCAGTCAAAGGAATCGCAAGAAGGATCCGAAACGGCATCATACAGAAAGTGGGTTGTTTTGTCTGCTGGGTTCCTGGAATTATTCATATGTACTGGATTCCCCTTCAATATGTCCGTTTTGAACCTAGCATTTCTGGAGCAGTTTGGCAGAAGTAAAGCGGAAACCTCATTTGTTCAATCTGTCGCAACTGGAATGTTCTTCATTTCAGGTAAATTGAAAAGTTTCTCACATATGCAGTATTTAGAGTACGTCAAATGATATCTAATACAGTTTCAAAGGAACATGTAGGTAATTCAAGAGATAAAACAATAAATGTATTAAGCAATATTTGAATATTATAATTTCATTGATACATGTCGGAATACTGAAAAGTTGAAAAATGTTTTTTTTTCTTTTGAGACACAGTTTGTGGTCGGAAAATTTGATGTTGTTTTGAAATATTCTTTATATTTGATATATATTAAGTAAAAGCTTGTTTTATATCCACCAGAATGCATATACTTAGGGGGAATGTTGTTTCAGTTACATTGTTTCATATTCCATACAGTCTTCTCTCCATATTCGTACATAAATTGGCACGTGTTTTAGAGTGAGAGAAGTCACCAACTGACTTATAAACTCGAGGGTTCAAAAGATTCGGGTGCGAGTGTCGTCGATGAAGCAGAAGACACTTACGCTTCCGGAACACCTGGTCTTATTATCCTTGTACTATCCTTGTACGGAGTATCCGTGTAGATCTTTCTTTTGTTCCTATTTTGCCCCAGTTTTATAGAATTTGGGTTTATGAGTTATTATTGCCATGATGGTATTTTCTTGATTTTTATATACGTTTCGAAGTCGTAAATGATGGATTAGATAATAAAATAGGACACATCGAAAGTTACTACTTAACGAGATATAATAATCAAAACGCAATTCATAATTCAAAATAGTATTGCTTCATGTTGTATTGTGAACATGGTTTGGAATACATCTGCATGTTGTTGATGTCTCGTCCTGTCCCTTTAGCATCACCGTCACAGGAGATGGTGATAAGCAGTATGGATTTTATATTATATGATTGTTAACATGATAAATTGCTGCCAAAGTTTTAAGTTTGTGTCAGTTACAAATTAAATTCCATTGTTATTCATGAATGTGTTGATCAGAAATTATGATTGAATTTTGAAATCGTCATATTGATGTCATTGAGTAATTCTATTTCTTTGTGAGATATGAAGCAGGGCGCGTTTCGTTAATTAACCATTTGGTTCCCTTGTTATATACCGTATTCTGGCCTGGGAACCTGATATTACTTACTTAGATTGCGCAAGATTTACAAGGTGGGTGTTATAGATGAAGCAGAAGACGCTTACTCTTCCGGAACATCTGGTCTTTTTCGCCCTAAATTTTTTTGAGGAGGCGCTATGTAAATCGTTCTTAAGTTCAGTTTGAATTATGATTGTGTTGACATGTTGGTTTTTCTTTTGTTTTTCTTTGTTTTTAATTTTAATTGAATTGAAATACGTGTGTGTAAATTATCATTATTATTATTATGATATTCCTAACGGACCGTCAACAAATAAAAAGTCCTTAGGGCCATCAACCGGTAAAACACACAGCGATCCAAAAGGAAATAACATCAAACACATTAAAAGGTAAAAGACAAACGCTAAACATCTTAAATGGTTATATTATCACAAAAGATGAAAGTGTATGTCAAAAGGCCATGTATATACAAAGATTTAAAGTGCATAGGGATACAGACGTTAAACTATCACTTTACAAACATGAAACAAATGTTCAAAATCTGTCAAATGTTATTCTATAATTAAGAGATATCACCAATGCTACCATGTAGTACAGTTTTAATTGCAAAAGCATCTAGAGAAATTGGACAAGAATGCATTTCTTTTTTTTTCTTCACAATGTGGTAATTGGAAGGAATATATTTGGAGGAGAAAGCTTAGGAATGTTTTTAAATAAAACTAAAAAGTTAATATTTTAACTCGCAGTTTTACTAAAATATATAAATACAAAGTGTGTTTTGAAAACATTTATAGTTTGGCCCTGCATCTAACTCTAAACTCACACAGCGATCCAAAAAGGAAATAACATCAAACAAACTAAATGGTAAAAGACAAATACTAACAATTTTTAATGGTTATATTATCACAAAAAATTGTCAGTCATAGTCTATAATACAGACCAACATCATTCAGAAAACCTAAAACATTTTATATATCTCAACAGTTTTAAAAAGGGTCTTTAGACTTGCAATGTTACGATAACAAGTTTCTCGAGTAGACAGAAGGTCAATGCTGTCCAATAAAAAACAATGTTTAACGGTGAATGACTCATGAATTCCTATGCACCGAGGGTTATCTTCGCCTTTCAACATATATGAATGTGTTAGGTATGTATTGCCCATCCAAAGACGGGCAAGGGCAACTGCATCTCGATGGTTGTCTCTATAGTATGGAGACCATTCACCGATGTAGTACGTCATCTACTCCTTCATCTTGCTATGGTGTGGGAATAAAAAAAGAAAATAACACGTGTCTAATCCAGACGCTAATTAGGTGATAATTGACTATCATCTGTTTCAAGATGTTCATCCAGCTATGGCGTGAAAGGGGTGTCAGTACGTAATGAAATTTGTATGGCTGCCAGTCACCATATATAGAAAACTTGAAGCGGAGGTCTCATTAGATATGTACCCATGGACAACATGTACCATAATGCTATAGGGTATTGGAGTGTCATATAAAAACTTTCATGTATGTGTATACCAGTCTGTAACGGCTGTTGGATATTCTTATAGCTGTAATGACATCGCATATTTTAGAAGAGGGAGATTACTTAACGCAACCGAAAAAAGCCAAAATGTAGACAGGTTCTGGGCTCGAACCGCACCGAGTGGTGAAGATGTTTTTTTTTTTTTTTGAAAATGGGAAGACCAGATGAATATTGTGGCTATTGACCATTAAAACACAGATTTGATTCATCTTACATTGACCGAAGTTCAATATTCTATTACTTACAAATTCATTATTTCTTGTACCCTGGCTGTATAGTACGTACATATATATAGCGATAGCCTCACTGTATGTGGCTCCGTAGTGTTCAGGTGTATTAGTACTTCCTTTTCTAGATAATAGACTTCAATATTGAATCAGTGACTATTTACTACCTATACTAAACTGGATCTTCAGTTATTGCCTGTTTGTTCTGTTGTTGATTACCTGTATATCTTGATCTCATTCGATAACTTGACATTGTTTTCTTGGATTGACCAAGATTTACATGGCAGGTGTATTCCGAAAAATCTGGTCTTATACTCCTTCTACTTTGTTTCGGGAGTCTTGGTGTAAATCGTTCTTTTTTTCATGATTTGCCTTAATTTTATTGAATTTGAATTTGGATTACAGTCATATTGTTATTTTCTTATTGTTTTAAAATAAACAATTTATTTACTTTTCAACAATTTGGAAACAAATTTTAGACTTTTATAAATCACTCTTTTTGGCCCTGATGAAAGCGAGCAAGAGATCTATGAGAGGCAGCTGAATCACAATAGGGAAACCCAAGGGGTTGGATGGATGACCTTATGCTTTATCGCCTCTGTTTCGGGAATTACACCCCGGACGTCTAGATGAAAGGTGAATTTGTCGCCATTGTGCTACCCGGCGACGCAATGTACTGAAAATAAAGGCAAAAAATATTTTCATTGTAAACAAATGTTTGCTGCTATCGTTATGATTTATTCAAGTAATTTTGTATCTCATATTTTCATGTTTTAATTGCGCCTTCTGTTTCAGGTCTTCCAATGGGAACAGCAGTTAGTCAATTCGGAGCAAGAAAGGTCGGAATATTTGGTGGATTTCTTAGTTTTATTGGAACTGGTTTGGCATTTTTTTCGACCAACTTACTTTTTCTCATAATGACATTGGGCTTCACTACAGGTAATGTTGAGTGTAAACCTGGAGGGAATTTACACCTAATAATTAGAAGTCTTTCGGCTGCAACAAATAACCTAAGCATATGATTTTGTGTCATATCATACTTTGGAATTTTTAAAAAGTATAAATAAAAAATTCCATGTAAGATGTTATTTTATGACAAACCTTTCACCGTAAGTTTCATTCGAGCAACCTATTGCAATTTGATATACGTTTAAAAACAGATATTTACAACCGTAGCTACGCAATAATTTACTTCTATATTTCTTAACAACAACCTAGCACACTTTACACATACATCTACTTCACTTAAGTCTAAAGGAAGATTAGAGGAATGACAATCACAGTTCATGAATACTATGCTCAATTCTATTTCTTACGAATAGGTGTTGGGCTGTCCGCTTGCTACATTTCAGCATCTACAAGTGTTGGAGAATATTTCGACGGAAAATCGAAACTGATAGCTTTGTCCTTCATATCATTTGGATCTGGATTTGGATCCATGCTGTTTCCATACCTGCTTGACTTCCTGACGAGAGAATTCGGTTGGAGAGGTTGTTTGCTGATAGTATCAGGAGTAATGCTGAATATGGTTCCGTGCTTTGCTGTATGCAAACCCCGCATGGTCGGTGTGTGTTCTTCGCAGGTGACTAATGTCAGCGGTATGCAGTCCTTTATGCGAAATTTGTTTCCGTGTCTTCAGAAGAAAATTGACAACAAAAGCCGATTGTCCGTTGTATCGACAATATCAACCACTAGTACATTGTATTCATCCAGAGAGGATAAGTTCAGTGTCAAGCTAAAATCTCTGGCGAAGAACAAGGTTTATGTGTTGTTTACAATGGCGATGGTTGTTGCAATTCCTTCGGTGAATTGCGTTATGATTTTCCTTGTTAGCGCCCTTCAAAGTAAGGGTTTTGATCTATCGACTGCGGTATTTCTGTACTTTACCATGAATCTGACAAGTACCGTGTTCAGACTGGTTCCTGGATTTTGTAAAAGAATACCTCACATGAGTGTCCTAATGATACCCGTTTTTTATATGGGTATTGGTGCTGTTGCGTGTGGTTTGCTGCCAGGAGCAATCACGTATGAACAACACGTGGTCTTGTTAGGGTCATTAGGAGTTATGCTTGGTGGAACAGTGACTGTCATGTCCGTAACTACCATGAAGCTTGTAGGAATGAGAAATTACTCGACTGGACTTGGAGTTTTGATCACTGCAGTAGGAATCAGCAATACGTGTGCGGGGCCGATAGCAGGTACACAGCTTCTTGTCTCTAATGCTAGATACGATTATACTGGTTCGACTCGAATATGAATTGCTCGCTTACTTGGTGTTATCTTTCGCTTTCGTTCATCCATGTGTTTCACCAACTTTGACCTTTGAAACATTATTCATCCATTACTCAATAATACCGAATATAATCATTACCAAATTCATGTTTGTTTAACAAAGTCCCATGTTATATTTCAGGATATATGCGAGACGTTACAGGATCCTATATGGTGTCCTACTATGGTGTTTCTGCTGGTCTTGTGGTTGCCATGTGCCTTTCCCTAGCGGCAACTACAATGCGAAAGTGCGGCAGAAACAATTCCGATAATCTTGAAAAATATTTGGAAAGCAGAAGAGGAACTAAAAGACGATCAAGTATCTTACCATGGAAAGGCAAAGTTGAATTTATATTTTAAAGTGGGGCTAGGCTATGTCTAAACACGTATTTCAAAATGATGAAATATTATAAACAATATCATGAACCAGTATGTCATTATTAAATATCTGTGAAATATTCCTTTATAAGGTGACAAGGACAATTATGCTTAATTGAAAACCATGTCATAGTATCTACTTAAAACTCCACGTAAGTTTTTTTGTATTATACTTTTTGATGAAATAAAGAAAAAACTACGGATAGATTTTGCCCACATTTTCAAACCTTGCATCCATCCATATTCATGACGGGTATTGAAAACCAAGTTTATTAATGGTTATTCAGACTTTGCAGAATATCAAATCGATACTATAATAATAACTAGATCTGTAACACAGGGCTTACTTATAGCTAGTTGGTTTGCCTGTTGATTCTATTGTTGCATACCTTATTCTCATTTGAGGACGTGGCATTTATTGGATTGAGCAATATTTAAATAATGGGGTTCGTCAACACAGAAGATGCTTACTCTTTTGGAACACTTGGTCTAATTTTCCTTCTACTTTTTTCTGTAGTCCTTGTGTATATCGGTCTTATGCTCATATTTTTTCCCCTAATTTTATTGAATTTGAGTTTGGAATTATGATTATATTGACATTTTTTTTTGGGGGGGGGGAGTTGTTTTGTTTTTTTATTATTATTATTATTTTTTTTTTTTTTTAATTCCCCCCCCCCCCCGAGAAATCGGTGGTTCTTATAGAAATTATTTCAACAAAGAACGATAACTTGGATAATACTGAACATAAAATACAATTTATATAGATATACCATTTAATGTAAATTTCAAACGTTTTCTTCGACGAACTAGCAATCAACTTAATTCCTATCTTCCATATGCAGGACTAAGAATAAAGATATATTTAGAACCGTTATCAGCAGATCAGCCATTGTCAGTTTTTGACCTATAACCAGAAGTCATTTTTTGTTTGTGATTTTAGTATTACAGTTAAACTTGTATATAGGCCTAAGTCGTTATATACTAATTTAGTATATAACAAGTGTCTGAAGAATAATCTATGGATTTAAAGGGAAAGCATAACGCGTTGTTCAGTACTCATGCCGTAGATGGAAATTCTGGTAAATAAACGGAACGGCAAAAGTTGCACTGGAGGAAACTAAGTCCGAAAAACCTGTTGAAAAATCGATAAATGGAGTATATACTGGAATGCACCTACTTAGTTTGTATACATTTATTGATCATTTTCGCATTTCTGTTTCAATTTCTTGTTTTGTGTACAAATGGTTTGCTGACATGCATGTGAACAATATTTGTTTTTTTCTCATTTCATATTATGCGCTATATTGACTTTCAGAGTAAATTAGATCATTCTTAGTGAGAACTAAACAAGTCCTTATTGCTTAAGTCTTCACGATCCTTCACGATATATATGCATGATAAGTGTGTTATTGTGCCTGCAAAATTAAGCTTTGACTATGGATTATTTTATGTCAAAAGCAACTAGACTTGCTAGACAACGAAGGAAACCCTGCCTACTCTTTACTGAATATTTCCGAAGAAATGCTAGCTCTTCATGCATTCACATCACAACCATTTAGATTGCCTATTACTGATAAATATACGGACATCACTGATTGATACTGGATTCCCATACTTCACAAGATCCATGTCGTAATTCGATTTTTCAAATCTGAAATAATATTCTTTTACTGGGTGTGACAGTTTACGATTTAAGATCGGAATACTGCCCTTGTCATGAACAAAAGCGAAGAATATAAGACTCTTTCATATGCGTGTATGTAGAATAGAGATATTCCACCCTCGGGGTTACAAAATATGGTAAAACCCGAGGCTACCATAGTTTGTAACACCGCGGATGGAATATCCCTATCCTACATACACACATAATGAAAGAGTCTTTTCTCTCATATCTTTACCAACATTTTTGGAAAAGGACAGTCGGTCGGCCATTATCTTCATTTTTTTCATTTTTTTAATCAGAGGTTTTTTTTAAAAAAACGAACTGGATATTCTTAACGATCATACCCATATTTTGGAAACTTTCAGTTTGCTGTCAAATTTCAAACCATTTTTCGGTATATTACAGGATGAATATATCATTCGCAGATGAAAAAAACCAAAAATGATCTCTGTGTGATTATATAGTATGTTTAAGTAAACATCCGCGAAAAGAAATTGTTCCGTCAAATACTTCACAGAAATCAACAAGGAACGGATTTTTATAATTCAACATATAGTTTTATCATCAAAATCACATATTTGATCATTTTAAGAAATATATCAATGTATCTTTTTACTGTTTTAACATTTTTTCAAAATACTGTGACGGTGTCATGACGTCACCATAGTCAAATGAATTCCATTCATAAATTCAAGGCTTGACGTCACACGATCTCCTATTCCGAGTCGCTGTCGCTCTCGATCACCATGATTCGACGACGGTGATTTGGCAATTTTCAATGTGAGAACCAGCAAACAAGGATTCGATGCGAGTTTCAGATTGTTTCTGTGATACAGGATTGTAGGTGTTAACCGTGTTTTCTTGTTGTGGTGACGATGGTAAACACACTGTGACATCAGATGTAGGCCTAGTAACTGTTGAAGTTGATGAAATGGTGGCAGAGGATGGTGTTCGGTTTGATGGAATTAACTCGGAGCTTTTTGTGTTTGACAACATATTGGAAATCATGTACTTCTGTCTGTTATTCAGTGTCCTGTAATTATTCAGCGACTGTGTGTTTTTATGACCCGTGACATAAACCTGCAAGTATCGGGTACATGGTTGTCGGTCATTTTTTGTACAAAGGATTTTCGGACGTTGTAAGAGTTGTCTCCCCTGAACACAGATTACTCCGCGCACGTGTTTGCCCATGTAAGATAGAATTTTCTTACATAGCTATCTTACATGGTCAAACTCTATCCAATATGGCGGGATATGAGAGAAATGTACCTGTTATGCTGTATCAAGTATAGGTTTCTTTAATATTCCGACTTCGGAGTTCAGAATATCATTTGCTATTCCAATAGGGAAATCCATGATAAAATAAATTCAATTCAATACTTTATTCAGTATTCAAGGCATCCAGCCCACAATATATGACATTTCGATGATTTAATGTTTTGCATAACAAAGTCACATTTAAAAAAAATGTATAAATAGTTGAAAATGAGTGTGTTCATGAATTCTAGATTTCAATTGGTTAAGATCATTACTGAATACTTTCACCGAATATAACATGCAGTGATGAGAGCCTTATACACTCTCTTAGATAATTAACACAATAGCTCATATTTTGTGGTACTTAAATAATCATTGATAACTAGAAGTATTCTCAGCTCAGTGTTGATCTAGTACATATTCACATGACATCAAAACTCTAACATGTAAGATACATTTTCTCTATTTCATTACAGTCCCGTTAATGCTTACGGTTGCACGAATAAACGTTTTCATGTTCTCGGCTTCACTGTCGTCACTTAGCTCCTTTTGCAGGGCAGTTTCTTCCCGCATGTATACATTACTCCAGGGTAGGAAGGCCAGTGCTCAATGAAATGCAAATCGTCCACAATTAGGGCCATCCTGTACACACAACAGGCATTATTCTACATGATGTTTCTACGATCTGACAACATTATTTATACCTTATCTAAATTCAATAAATCATCCAAGCTTCTGTCCATACTCTTGAGCACATATATTTACTGCTCTAAAGTAGATATCATGAATAGGTAAGTACCGTTTTTACTGTAACTGTCAATATTCGATATCCATGACTGCAGCGCAGTCTCTTAGTAATATCATTACACGTGAAACCCATGTCTGCCTCATTATTGGTAGACATATCTCGAAGTAGCCTACACAACTTAAGATGCGTCTTTTATATACCGCCTCTTCCTATCTCCAGAAATTGGGTCCAATTATTCTTTCAATGACAAAAAGTCAGACCTCGACACGTAATTGAGATTTATGCACCGATCTTAAGGGTATATGGTGGGCCTTTCATGGTCAGAAATTATCACAGGAGTTACTCCATGACAGCTTCGTCATAAAAATTCAAAAGATTTTTGTAAATATAGTTTGATTGGGTCAACTTCGTCAACTAAACGCTAAGATACAAGACACTAAAATTCTTTTCCATTGGTCTGCCATACATTTTACCAAGTAAAGAAGCAACACATAAACTATAACAAAATTCCAATGTTCAAAACAATGAAATTAATGCAAAATGTCGAGTTAATATTTACACGAAAACAATTGGGAAAAGCACAAGATGAACTATGTTTTATCAAAGGTGAAAGCAGGTAACAAGTAGGTATTAAATAGTCTACCATACACAATGTATGTTAAAATATTGATAAATGCTGTACATGTTGAGGTTGTCACTAATTTGAATGGTTTCCGGATGAAGCTTGACTCTGTTTATAATTCACATGTTGGAATCGTTGTTTATGGGTTGTCACGTTTGAATATTCATGTCAGGTTTTGTTGGACAGGCGTTATAATGTTTGCCTTATATTGACCTATAGGAGTTCATGACTTCGCATGGAAGGCAGATCATTATAAGACTCTGTGTCCACATATATTAACGCCATGTACATGTCTGCAATCCGCACTTTGTATGCAGAATAATCACTTCTCTGACCTGGTCTGAAATCTACAAAATAAAGAAATTAAACTGAGGCATATTAACTAGAATGCTGCATTTTCTTGGCACTTTGACTACAGAATCTAAAACGTTTATATTTAGTTTTTCTTCGGATATAAATTTATCAATTAGTTCGCTGATGTGAAATTTTACGTATATGTCACTTGCGTGATATGCCTTACATTACGCCAGTCAGAAATCGATTGTGACAATATGGAGAACGTTACGATACGAATTGAATTGAAAATATAATTTTTTTTTGTCCTCAACACATTTGGTTTGAAAAGTTTACTAGATCAGAACCCGATTGACAATGTATCAGTTATGCTTTAATACTAGAGGTAATTTTATAAGGATTTTTCATTAAATCTGCCTTGTTCCGAAATATATAGATTATCTTATTAACCATTATAAAGTGATGCGATTATACTGTATCTACGTTACGAATTTATTACAAAATGTATTTATTGTTAAAGAGTTTTTAACTCGAAATAATTATGTTTGCGGTATTTGTGATATAATCTATCATTCTGTCTTTGGAAAGGTTGGTATTTAATCCCATGTGATATAATTCAAAGAACGAAATTCTGGTGAAAAATAGTATGTATGTTTGCAATTAGTAAGACGTAAAATGACTACTATGAAATCCGTCAACTTAGAATATTTATTGATTAACACCATGAACCCTAAAATACCGGAGAATTAATAACCTGGCATAAATGTTTATTATTACAGCATGACTTTCTTTAAAAAAAAACACCCTCATACATCTCGAGTAACAGGAACATTAACAATAAGTTTTCGACCTTTGCGTTTGGATTTTAACCCGAGGACTTCTAAAAATAGATAGATAGATAGATATAAATAAATAGAGTCAATCATGCGATCGATCACTTAATTAGATTTTGAAAGCTGGATAGACACACCCCAACAGACTTCATTGATATAATCTGTACAAGTTAATTAAGAAATCTAAATACTTTCAGTAATTATACCAAATGATATCTCGTCACTTGTTGATAACAATATGTGTTGATAAAAATAAATGACAACAAAACCGGGCAATACATAGCAAGAACGTATTAAATGACTTGGCTGCTGATTGTAACGTACTTTGCCGGTATCGTAGTCATTGGTTCGAGTTTGGCGATAATTTTCTGTCGAATTTCGCGATAATTTCTTTACCAGCGTTGAAGGCCAAATATAATCTATATCAGAATGACACTATTTTTTCTTTAATTTCCATCGTTATTTAAATTCTAGTTAGACAGGATTTCAAAATTACTTGTAAACGAGGCACAGTTATCAACAAGGAATCAAACTGTCTAAACAGGAAATATGTCCAATTGACAGAGAATCAAGACTTGCTGTCAAAAGACCTTTGAAATCTCTTATAACAGATGGTATACTAGACGAGAGTATAAAAATGAAAATTATAGTTTCCTGTTTAATTGTCCGCTAGCGCATAATTTAGTGCAATATCAAGACAGTCACGTGTACGGTACATTTGAAATATGTTATTGAGGTATTGCATACAAGGGCTTGTACTCCATAAAGACAAAAACTAATAAGATGAATTTTTGATGAATGAAAATAAGTGTTAACCAAAAATAGGGGTCACATTAACGTACTTACCATCACTGACGAGTCCTTGAAGAACGAAAATAGTTTAATTCATTGTTTAGCTCTACTGTATCGGTTGGTTAATATTACGGATTGAAAATTAAACGGAAAACCCGTGTATTTATGATGAAATAACAATCACAAACGTATTAAAATTGATTAGTGATTATACAAATTATGTTTATTTAGAAAATGTTGGATATATCACTGGACCCTGCATTAATTATTAAGCGGTGTGCCTCGGGCAACCAAAAATACCCACATACGTGACAGGTCCTGGTCTGTACCGACTGAGTCGCAAGTATGATAAACACGATACGTCAAAATGATAGATAAAATGAGAGTAATACAGAAGTAATGAAAAATAATTTCCTTTCCGATGGTATGAGATTTATATGGTTAAGTATGGTCACATGTGGCACTGTTCAAACAAAATGCTTTAAATTATGAGTGAATGTAACTATAAATGGATTTTGTGGAACTCTTATATATTTAGGAAATAATTAAACGACATCCCACACTAATCTATGGGTCATTCCTAAATTTATATCAACCACGATAGAATCGCACAGGCGTGCGATAGCTGATTTCGTCCAGTTTTCCTATCTTGCAGACATCGTGCACACATCCTGTAACGTTGTGTGAACCCACAACTATTAGAGAATATTGATGCAGGGTCATTTAACACTGTATGTTCTTACACCTTATCTCAAACCTAACAGTGCCTGTAACGTAAGTTCTAATTGGTCGATCTGAGAAGAGTTTTCGCACCACTTTGTAATGTAAATCGACGATTGGCTAAGAGAGATCACATGACAGAGCGTCGGTCAAGAAAAAAATGACAGGTACACTGGAGCAAATGACCGAGTGAAACGGAGGGTAGTTCCTACACCAAGTTTCGATCTCCTGGTATAAATGCAAGCAATTTAAATATGTTCTCTGGACACATAAGTTTAAAGGGCAATAACTCTGTAATTAAGATGCTGCAGATCCTCCATTTGGCACCATGCATACCTTCTTAGTAGGATCAATGTATACACCATCTTTCATTATCGTATTTTAAATGCAAAGTTATAGTCCGGACACAACATTTTAACAAAGGGCAATAACCTTGTAATCTAAGAGCTGAGGGCCCATGTATATATCAAGCTTCACTATCATGTGCAAGTCGTTGGTGAACGACGTAAGCTGAACAAAATTTGGGCGGGGTCTGCTGAATGTTATGACTGTCAAGAATATTATGAAACTTTCCGGTCGGAATATATCTATAGTTGAATTAAAGTATTATCAGTTGTAAACCTCTCAAAATATTTATGTGTGAAAATCCAGCAATGAAGAGTACTTGTCGCTCTTTGGACAAATTGAATGAAGAAAAATAAAATACAGTATTGGAACAAGTTTTAAAAAAGGAATCATTTAATCCAGGATGACTTTTACTAAAAAACACTGTTAATGCCAATGGTGACTAAACTTATATCCCATGTGAATATCTCGTGATTATATACCCAACGAAAATCTGTCTCAGTCGTTGGTTAATTACAAACATAAATATATATGCATGTACAAAGTTAATTGTGTTACTATTCCTATTGACTATATGCTTAGAAACGTTGTAATTACTATATAAAATAAAATGCAACAATCAAACCAGCTTTCAGATAAAGAGCATGTATAGTTATGAAGTACATGTAACACACGTTTTATCCTGTATTTTGTATTTCTATTGCTTAAAAGCCCTTCGATAATCGCCCAATTACGACCAACAAAGAATTATTGTGAACATTTTCCTGAATATTTTACTCTAAAAATATAATATGAATATTATATGTTAATGTGTTTTATATTTTCACTCGTTTTTACCAATTCGATCACAGCATTAGCAGTGAAAATATTAATTCTCCTCGAGTGCAATGCAGACTTAAGAATATACACTTATGGTACCTATGTAAAGATGGGAAACTCCCGCTTTACTGTACGGTTTTGATGCTGATCAAAATGAATTTGATCATTGGAGTGCCGTATGAGCTGTATGTATCTTAATTGTTAGATTATATGAAGACCTGTGTCAAAAGGTGAAATTATCTATTGGTAATATAGCGCGCATATCAGATATGACAGAAGCAAATCCATACTGACATTAATAAAGGATCTGAAATATAATGGTTAGAACATTCATTGTTTCATATTATAGTCTCAAGTCAATAAAGATATTTAAGGATTAAACTTTCTTCATGACGGTCAATGCAAATATCCTTTTAAACTTTATATGCTACCAATTCCAAATTGCTTTGTAGACGTGTTTGTGTATACATACATGTACTCATGAAACTGTCCTATGCACTGGCACAGTTTTCTTTTTTCCTTTCAGTATCTCATTCAACCCTCTGACTCTAATGGCAGAAAAAGATGAATTTATATGTGTTTACTTTGGTATCTTCTTAAATTAAATCGACTTTAAGCGTTTGTTAGAGATCCGTGTTTCCTCAGTCTCACTTATTCAGCGGCTGTAAAATTGTTAAATATAAACTTTGACATCATTGTAATGAAAGCTTAGATTATCATGAAAACTAAAAATAATTGTGTTCCTACCTCAAAAACAGCCAGTGGTTCGTTAACGAAGAAGACGTCAGAAAATGAAAATAGTTCATACCATCGAAAATGGTTTGTGCTGATTGTGTGTTTCTGTGCAAACATTTGTATCGGATTTGTGACCAATATGACAGTTTTGAATGCAGCATTCCTAACGGAGTTCGATAAAAGTAAAGCGGAAACAGCACTTGTCCAGTCGCTGGCAACAGGAATATATCTAACCTCGGGTAAGTTATAAGCAAAAAACATTAGTTTTGGGTCCTTGTCATTAATACGCTGTGTGACGTGCTTAAAAGATCTGCCATTGGTGCACTGTAATAATCTTCTTTAAGGATCTACCATTGGTGCACTGTAATAATCTTCTTTAAGGATCTACCATTGGTGCACTGTAATAATCTTCTTTAAGGATCTACCATTGGTGCGCTGTAAAAATGTGCCTTAATGATCTGTCATTGGTACACTGTAACAATGTGCTTTAAGGATCTACCATTTGTACACTGCAAAAATGTGCCTTAAGGACCTGTCATTGGTACACTGTAACAATATTGTTTAATGATCAACTAATAGAGAAGTGAAATCTTTTTTCAGCAATAAATGTATCTTTTTTCACAATCAATATCACATATGATCAATATCATTATTACAAAAAATTCAATTAACTTCAAAAGCATTCATTTTCTATACTCAAGACCTCCATACATCATTCGTGACTGATACTAGTCATAAATTGAAATACAATAAGAGAGTACAATATTGACAAACAAACAAAAATATAAATGTTTTAATTTCCTTTTGTTTCAATATGAAACCAAGGATAACAAGAGGCCCATGGGGTCTGTATCGTTCATCTAGTTTAGTTTGCTGAAATTGATTAACTTAAACTAAAGGAAAGTTATTTCTTAAAAATTGTATCTATTTCCCCTGGGAGGAACAGAATTCCTACAAAAGAAGAAGGATTTTATAGAATTTCCTCTATTTCATCTGTTGGGCCCTGTTGCTCTGTACCCCTTCCTTTCTAGGGGGAGCCGAATCCCATTGTTAAAACAAAAGTTATTCCCCTTCACCCAAACAAAATCATTTCTAAAGGTAGAGCAGGACTCTATTTCCCTATTGGGACCACCGCCCTACGGGACCGACACTCATCTCTAATACAGAATTGATTACGCTTCACCTAAGAATGTCTCATACTAAAGGACAAAATTCAAAAATTCCAACAGGAGTAGGATTTTAAAGAATTTGCTCTAATTCCACTTTAAGTCTCCGCCCCAATGGTCTGATAATCACCTTTTATACAAATCTGTATTCACTTTACCTAATCATAATTCTGACCAACCTTGGACAATATCCTGCAGTTCCGGAGGAACAAAATCGAGTTTAGATAAAGGCGGGGTTAATATTTAGCCCCCACATAGATTTCTATTATTTTTTCACCATATGTAGATACATGAAAACACCTGCAACCGCATAAATGATTAGTCATTATGATCACTTATAGTCACTTTGGACCTCCTTGTATAACACCAGGTTGAGTGGCAAAGGTACCCTAGCATAATGACAAATACTTGCTTCATGAGAATTTTAAATGAAAATATTTATATACCAGCTTAAAGTACATAAAAGGTCCATTGTTTTGATACCACATATGTTATATTGGCATAAGAAATGTAAGAATATTGATAACTTTGATTTTAAAAAATGCAAAATTTTCACGAAATAAAGAATATATCAAAGTTTGTCAAGTTCATTTTGTAAAGTTGCAATCTCAATCTATATTTCATACTTCTTTAAAAGCTTTCTACGTATATATGCTATTTGTTGAATAAATTTTAACTTCAAAACCGGTAAAAATATCCTTCGAACAATTTAAATATGCTTATTGCATAATTTGCCATAATCAGTTTAATTGTCGTTGTGTTTTGTGCCAAATACTCCTATATTTACCAGTTTTGTGTAGTACCAAAGCACATTAAGTATTTTGTATTTGTTTTAAAATTAAATTCAGTAGGTATAGCTTAACATGGTGTTTTCTGCACTGGAAATCTACCCTCTAAAGAACAACTGGCAGTTTAGTTTGTATTATAAAAACTTAGCAATGATTAGATAATCAGTATTACTGATAACATGTTATCGTCATTCCTTTTTTTTTCTTCGTTTATCATTAAACATACCAATAATGGATATAAATTAGTTAGATATTCTATTTAATAATTAATAAATGAGGTCAGAAATGATAACCTTGTCTGACACCTGGTAGTGCAAGTATGTTAATTTCCTGAAGCATATAAAGTTATTACTATAAAGTATTCATACCATTTTTGCTAAGTATCTATAGCCAATTACATAGACAAAGTTACACTTAGGTCAGACATTCTGTATTCAATTCAAATTACCGCAAATCTCCCAACAAGTTTGCTAATAAGCATGTCAGACGTGTGCATAGGTCGTGGTTGCAAAACCAGGTTGAAAAATTTATCTCAAGGAGCCCGAGCTCAAGTAAGACATGTACGTTTACAAAAGTAAAACTGGCTGCACCAGCTGCTGACTGCTGAGATCATTAGTATAACAGAAGAAAGCATATTATGTGGAAAGTGATACAAGCGGTACCTCAAGCAAAGGCTATTGCAGTCTGAAGTGTATTAACCTTCTGGTATGAGCACTCCAGATGACCTGGCGAATGATGCAGATGATACTTACACTGATTTCATGTCATCCAACCAGCTACCACTGATCTCTATTGAGAAGTTGTTTTATGGTGGCAATTCATATAATAGATATGTCGTATGTGGAAAAGAGGGCACTGGGCTATACAATATACCCAAGCGTGCCAGGACCAACTTGATATTTTTTCCAATTTCTATGGTATCTCCCTGATGCTCATGTTTGTAATGACCATGTAATTGGTGCCTTTCTGAATCAGGGAACCGTTAGCTCTTTAAGAAAGAGCTAATCAGGTTATCAATGACCTTCTTGAACTAATCCATTTCCTTTCTGCTGGTATTCCAACCAACACAGGTATAGATGAAGACCATCTCAGAAATGAAGAATTCAAAGCATGGATTGGTTACAACTATACTTATACAAATGCAGCAAATCCATAGCATTTGCTTCTCACACATCGATAGAAGATCATGTTCCTCTACATTCAATGCTTTGGTTCTTTTCTCGGTTAAACTGAAGATCAATATTTCATGGTCTCAACTTGGTGTCTTGTATGGTCTGACAAAAAACAGTATGTGTCACACACATTTCATAGTGTCTTAAAAGCCTTGAGCCAGACTATTGTGCCCCATTTCCTTGGTCAAAGACACATTACGGGGAAAAAGTAACTTTAATGCTTGATGGTACATATCTTTATGTCCAAAAAAGTGCTGATCATCGCCTTCAAAGACCCTCATACTGTGGGCAAAAGAAGTGCAACTATGTTAAATTCATGAGCATTGTCTTTCCAGATGGTATAGATGTACTAGATACTATTAGGCCTTTTCATGACAATGAAAATCATGCAAATATCTTGACAAAAATTCTTGGGACAGTTGACCTTGTGGTTCAGTGAAGATGACAATGTGATTGTTGACCGGGGGTTTAGGAATGTGTTGGAGCTGCCTTCCTATCTCCTGTCAGGCCAGACACGGCATGATACACTTACTGCAAACGAGGACCGCCAGTGTACTATGTCAAGATTGGTTATGGAGAGCTACAATGGTCGACTGAAACAGTGGAAACTGTTCAAAGAACAAATTAGCTCAAACTAATTCCTTAGTGTCATAGAGGAACTGATTAATGTAGCTACTACTTCCTTGATTGCTATTTGTGGACCAATTTATGTGTCCACACCAGAGAGGGTGTTGAGGGACCGTCGCCTTGCTAAGCGAATGCAATCCCGTTTGGCTCTGCCCAACACCTTGGCCTCAAAGTAACCTGCGGATCATACCAGTTGAATGTAGCACCCAGATATATTGCTGAACATCTGAATCCTGCTGGAGACTTTGAAGTTTGGGTTTATCAGCATGATGAATATCTTCTCCGAGGCCAAATCCATTCAAGGCACAAATCACAGTCAAAATACAAAATTTGGATTGCGTTTGACAGAAATGATCAAGATGACCCTGTCAAAGATTACTACTGTGTCTGTCCAGCGGGCAAGCGAACCGTTGGAATGTGTGCATTTTGTATTTCTTGGGCCATGATCAGCATCAAGATCAAACTAACCCAGTCCATGCAACACTCAAGTTCAGACAAGCAATCACTTGAGCAGTTCTGCTTTACTAAAACGCAATGCAATGTGCTGCAAACTACAACTGTTCTATCTCTTATTAGTTTCTCAAAGTGCCTCAAATTATGGATCAGAACTGACAAAGGCAAAACCCGTCACTATTACTGTACATAATCTATCTAATAAGGTCATTCTATTGACCCTCATCAAAAGATTTGTATAAAGCTGCTAACTAAATCTTCAAATTGTGAAACTTGCACAAATATGTCTTTATCATTTGTGTGACCTTGAACAGAGGTGAAGTTCAGCAATGTGAACCAACCTGATATAAATTGACATGAACAACCACCTTGTCAAATAGCAAGACCTACAGACTTTTGGTTATTAAGCTGTCAATTTTTAACGAAAATGGAAAAAAAAAAAACAGTGTTTCTTGGTTTTTTAAGCAAATGTGTTAAATTACAAATTGATCGGTTTTCATTTTTTCAAAGAATCCTCCTTTTGAAAGATATCATTTGTGGCCATCTTTTAAGCAAGTATGAAAAATAGACTGGTTCCGGAAGTATGAAAATTAAAGTGTCCAAAACAGTACTTTTCTCAAAAGTAATGGCTTTTGA
This sequence comes from Ylistrum balloti, assembly GCF_031769215.1. Lineage (NCBI taxonomy): Eukaryota > Metazoa > Mollusca > Bivalvia > Pectinida > Pectinidae > Ylistrum > Ylistrum balloti. The sequence goes on along the minus strand of NW_026782307.1, from coordinate 680,868 downwards.
TATGAATTTTGGCTGCATTTTTCAACATAAAAGAAAACATTTCTCCTGAAATAGTGTGATATGTGGTATCAAAATTTTGGTTGGCACAATGTGCATAAATTTATGCAAAATATTATTAAAGTTACCTCATAATATTGCACTAGAAGGAATTATATAACAACTACTTTAACATCCACCAAGATGTTAGTAAAGGAGCTCCCATTTAATAAGAAATCAAGTCCGAGACTTTCCGTATCTAAGCTTCTAATGCCTATATCTGGTTATGGTTATCATATTTTGAAATTCCAAGTTGGGCCGATGCTAATGTTAAATCCCCATATATGTTGACCCCAACTTTGAAAGATGTTCTCTATTAGGCCCTACACTTCGGGCCCCATGGGGCCGAGATCCATCGTTTATACAAAAGCGATAATCCTTAACCCAAGCAGGCTTCAGTCCAACTTTGGAGAATATCCTGTAATTCCTGAATAAAGATAGATTTAGAAGAAATTGATCGAATTTCCCATTTGGGCCGGCCCAGAAGGCTGGGACGTTTATGCAAATTGATTTCCATTCGCTAACAAAAATTATCAATTAGTCCTCGCGTGAAACATTTTGGAAACGTAAGAATACAATTGACATTTCTGACACAATAAGATGAAATACATTCATGATTTTATTATCAATTCATAACTGCCAATGTATATGAAATTCTGAAATCGAACAAAGGGCAATACATCTTCCAATAGTTAAATCGAAATGCTACAATGCTACAAGGAATAGAGTAGTCAATATGCTATGATCAAAATTAGAAAGACCACTGTATAAAAATACAACACGTCAATACACAACTGATAGAACTGCATAGCTTGAACAAAATCGGAATGAATTTGGCAAATTAACGAGCAGTATTTATATACATATATAAAGGGCCCTCGACGTTCATCGGGCGAAGGGATTATCGAGACACCTAAATTTACACAACCGCTCTCGACTTAGATTAATAACTTTGTATTTGTTTTATGTTCAAGGTATGTGATTGATGTAATAGTTGTGCCTTGATAAAGGGATAAGTTGCCTCGAAAAATTGACAATTCGCTTCTTTGTACTGTTGTAATTACTTCATTAAACATATACATATATATATTTAAGTATAAAAAACATCACTACATAATAATGATTTTATGAAACAAGTAATAAAAATGATTCGCTGACAGAGTTATCTCCCTTAGACCAGAACATTTTCAATTCGACACCTAACCAGGTCAGATCCGTAAACGGGTACTCCGAACACGATGCAGGCTTTCATGATTTAAACGATCTTCTATCGTAAGAGTTTGAAAGATCTTGAACACGTACACTAAATATAAATACAACATATCACACAATCACTTGTACCTACACATTACAAACTGCATCCATTAGCCAGATCTATATAGCATTTCTACAAATTTAATATCGTTTCTTGTGTCGGTGCAAGCTGTAAGATTTCCATAATACTATAGTAGTGCATGTTTTTTTATATATAAAACAGAATCTCAATGTGTTCGGATTATGATTTTGCGTGGAAACTAATATTCCATGTTCAGTCAAAAGCAAATTTTGATCTCCATACAATATGCGAATGTATTATGTTCATGTTGCTCAATAAAGTGAACAATGTGTAAATTTTGAATGGTTCAAGGCGTGGTCTTTGGAGCTTGCGCTGCCAAATACGGCACGAGGAAGGTTGGAATGACAGGAGGAGTTCTGGCAAGTCTTGGTACCACTATCTCGTTCTTTGCGACATCCATTCCGTTCTTGGTGGTCACGTTGGGTGCTCTGACAGGTGATCCTTTATTTTGACAACCTAATGTGAACATGGTAACATGATTTCCCACCCAGTCACGTGTATCTGTTAATGGGATAATCAGTTCTGCTGAATAAAATTTAACTCGATTCAAAAACAAAAGTTATAAAGTAGTAAGATGTACACTTGAAAGAAAGTGAGGAGATAAGAGCTAAAGTATAGTTGTACCTTACGGCCATGGAATGAATTGGTGGCAACAAGTACGTTTAACACACAGTACTGGGTCTCTAATGTTCTTTATACCCGTGTTTTGGAAATAGATTATTCATAAGTTGTAGACGGCATACATCAGCCGCTTATCTCGAACATTTTCCTACGATGAAACCAACATGCACAGCTTTCCGTCAAGCTATATGATAAACGTGTTGCTTCCAATTTTCCTGGTGTGAATTTTCCGTTTTTGGATAGTCACATTCCTGTATCTCCAACCATGGCGGTTACAGATTTTGGATTCCGTTGGTTCCGTTGATTTATTTTTTTTTCTGAATTGTGAACGTGATATCACTTACTTGGATTGATAAAAATTTACATGGTAGAAGTCGGCAATGAAGCAGAAGACGCTTACTCCCCCGGAACATCGGACTTTCTCTGCTTGTACTCGTTTATTGAATATAATTATGATTAGGGTCACATGTTTGTATTTCCTTGTTTTTTTCTAGCTGAATATTGAAATCATTCACGTGGACTGGCGATCAATGCTTTGTACTTATTCAATTTTACAGGTTTCGGACTTTCAGCCTGTTTCATTGCTGCTGGTACAAGTGTTGGAGAAAACTTTGATGGTAAACCCAGACTGTTGGCTTTGTCGTTTATATCGTTCGGTTCTGGATGTGGTGGTATAATGTATCCTTATCTACTCGATTTTCTCATTGGAGAGTTCGGATGGAGGGGATGTTTGTTGATAATAGGAGGGTTAATGATGAACATGGTTCCCTGTTTTGCAATATGTAAACCTACAAGCATTTTGAAATCGAATCTAAATGACATCGGATGTGGAAATGGTGGCTCAAAACGTCGTGATTCCAAAGGATCTGACAAGTTATATACAATAAAAATGGAAAATCTCGACAGGAGATCCGCATTATCTGATGTCCAACAATCCAACGAAAAGAACAACATTAGAGCCAAATTGATCAAACTTCTTCATAACAAAGAATATTTACTCTTTACACTTGCTATGGTTTTTGCGATTCCTGCTGGCGACTCTTTAGTGATTTTTCTTGTCAACCTCCTGGAAAAGAAAGGTTTTGATCGACCGACTGCAATTTCTCTTTATTTTTGCGTGAACATCTTCAATGCGCTCTTTCGATTTGCACCCGGCCTCCTGAACCTAATACCATATCTAAATGTCATGATGATTCCTGCCATAATAACAAGTATTGGGGCCATTGCTTGTGGGCTTCTTCCCACGGTTAACTCGTACGTTCAGCACTGGATAATACTGGCTTGTTTTGGAATGGCTCGTGGTGGCAACCTCGCCAGTATGTATGTTACCACAATGACGTTGGTTGGCAAAGATCTGTATTCTACCGGACTCGGTGTAGTATTCACGATCTTAGGATTCACTATGCTGCTATCAGGACCTATTTCAGGCAAAGTATCTTAAATACCCATGATCTGAATTTGGTAAAAAATGTATTTGTGAACAAATCGCTCATCGTTTGTGGTCATTCCACCTTTTAACATTTCTCGTTTACGCTATTTTTTGTTTTGTTTTGTTTTTTTTACTTGTTTTTTAAGTACTGGATAAATCATTATCAAATACATATGTATTTACTCCCATGCTATCTGGTCCTACATTTGCCAACAGGTGCCCGTTTGGATTGACAGGTGCAGGTCGTAATCGATGTTTTTGAGAGGTTCCGGATCAATTATTTTAAAATTACTATTTTCATTTCTAGTTTGGAATTGTCTATTTATATATTGATAGGGGCAACTTTGATAGTCATATCGGGTATTGACAATTGTAGTTATCGTTAATATATGATAAGTTCTAAATGAGTCATTCTCAGTTTTCCTACGTATTTTTCATTTTGTCCTTAGTTAAATATTGTCTCCATTAGGAATCATCAATGAAAATAGAAAATGACCAGCTGGTGGCCATTCTGAATTTTCGGTTGCTATTGGTAATCGCAATTTTCATAAAAGTGTTGCATGAATCACTCTCAAATGTCATGACAGGTTTTTTGGGGGTTATAATTACACTTTGTGAGACTGGTCAAAAACAAATTTTAATAACAATAAAAAAACGTCCAAAGCACAGAATATATACAGTTTTGTTGTAAGGATCAAGCTTCACTTTAATCTATAAGTACCCTTAGGTCCGTATTTGTGTAAAATGGTTTTGTCACCAACTCAATTCGAAGTCAATGAAAAGAAGGGAACAATTCCATCTGTAAAAAATGTCTAAAGATCATTCAATTCTTGTTTGAATTTTGATCCTACACACTAGTGACCGATTAAAATCCATGTAAAAAAATCTATGGTTAAACCACCGTTTTTCATTACATTACATTTATCACTAATGCCACTTCAAGCAATAAACTATTGATCAAGATGTGTCATATATTGAAAGTTCTTTATTTTTATTTCAGGGCATGTGAGGGACGTTTCCGGATCGTACGACCCGATGTTATACGGTACATCAGCCGGTATGGGTGTGGCCACATGCCTTTGTGTAGTGACGGCCATATTAAGAAAATGTAACAAGAGCCAATCGAGAGAGTATAGCATGGAGGAGTCTGCAAAATGCAACGGAAATAACTGAAAAATCTTTTCAGGTTGAATTATTTTGAGATCAACGGAATGGTGTTTCCGAATAAGTTATTGTTAGAGTATAAGGGTTTTAATCAAGTAATATTCATAGTGTACAATTATTTGCTTTCAGCTACCTGTCAAGTACCCACGATAAAAATTTTAATTAAAACATAACTGTATAAGTGTATGAATAATGTACATTAAATTGATCTGGAATAGGTTTATTTTATTAGAGAGTTCAATTGTATTATGCTTTCCACAATTATTTTACAATTTTTGAATTTAAAGTACTTCACCCTTACGTCGACAGTGCGTGAAAGACAATTGTGTTTTTCCACAATCACATAGTATGACATATCAAGTTGTGAAAGTACATAAGTGTTTCATTTACGAAACAAAAGTTAATTTTGTATGATTAATCTATTGATTTATCACATGTTCTTTTTCCCAGGCTGTTGATAAAATTGAGACCTTCTAGAGTGATATTTGCGTCCACTAATATTGTCAATAATCGTTCTTTTAAAAGTGTCCTAAAGTTTAAAAATATCTGTTCTATTCTTTGTCTTTTTCTTTGTTACTTGAAATTTGAAGATTCCTCTCAGAATAATGATATGATAATCTTGCCAAACCCATGATAGCTGGCGTCTATTTTTCCAAAATCAAAAGGGACTAGGGACTAAGTGAAACGCATTTATATAAAATTTGAAAAAGAGCCATCCAGTACTTCTTAGAAAATAGCGATAAATCCAGAATCCTTAGCCGTTTCCGTCTTCCTTTTGTGGGCATAGAAACGGCGACGGTTGCGTCAAAATGGTATTTTCTATTGACTGGTTAGTCAGTGACGGATATTCTACCGTAGTTTTAATAGAGATTTGACTACAAAATGCTTTTGAAGTTTGTAAGAGCTATCTATGCCACAAAATAACTCCAATGCTTAAATATACATAAAAAGGGTTTAGCTTCTTGGTTGGGATTGGGTTATGACTCAACAACCAAATTTAAGATTCTTATATTGTGTAGGAGAACCCTACAAAACACAAATTATTGACATGAACACATGCTGCATTAACGCTTCAATTATCCGCTACATATAATATCTATAAACACATAAATTCAGACTAACCAAGGTTGGTAACTCTTATAACGAGCATGAGTCTGATGCACGATGTGTTGCCTGTATAACTGCTTGATGGAGAATGAATTGGGAGCTGGGAACAGAATAACATGTGCATGCATCAGGATGAAAAGTCCATGCAACACTCCCGTCCTGTCAAACCTCTCGCACCGGAAGACGTTCAATTATATACCCGTTTGACTTTGAAACTTACCTGTGATTGACACATGCATGTTCCAGGTGATGAAATGACTCATGGCATTACATAAATATCCAGCTAACGTTTTTTTTACCTAAGTTAACAGATAAAATGACAATGTATTGCACTGAAACAATAACATACTGTCTCTGACATTCACCCGGAAAACCAATCGTAATAGGAATTTTAGAATTAATTACTAACTGTAAAGAAATAACTAAGTTCGGCGAAGAGTAACAGGATGTGTTCCTATACAGGATTTTGTTTATACAATACCAATCACGTGGGTTAATAAAACAGATTGGGACGAAATATCATATGCGAAAGTAACAACACATGTTTGACATAAATTCTTATAATAATATCGGTGTCATGCTTGATTACTCCGGTAAAACGCAAAATGGTCATTATTTGTATCATGTTGTCACTATTTTAAAAAAGATTACTCAAAGTTGTCCAAAAAAACAAATTGTCCAATCATAAAATTGTGTTCAATGACTCGCTGCGGCAGCTGGCTCGAGGAATAGGAGATAACACACACTGACCAACAATTTTATCCTTCACGGAAAAGCATTCCAGCACACGATTAAACTCATTTTCTTTAGCCAGCAGGGGGAATAAGGTTTGTAACTCAGCTCATTATCATTGGGAATACAGGTAGGATGGCCAATCGACGGTGAGACTTGGAAGAAAAGCTATGGCATCATCCATAAATTTCGTAAGTGGGAACAAAGTTGTTGTCCTGATGACCATAAAGCCAAAGTTGTCTTACATCTCAACGTTAACTTGCATTATGAAATATTATTTAAAAAAAAAGAAATATCTGTCGTGGATAGACCTTCCTTTGTCGACCGTCTGTTCTTTAAAAGTGCCCTGCTCAAACTTCGTATGTAGGTCCCTAGTCGTGACCTTTGGTTTTGGAACACGTAGATAAAAATAATAATGATCGAGAGGCTGCCTTCTTGAGTTTAGTAGTAAGTAGTTATCGCTGGAGAGGAAATGATTGGATTATTCTCAAATTTTATAAGTACTTTTCCCGCCCATTTGCAATTTTAGATTGACCAGAAATTCCATGGTGGTAGGGCATAAGAATTGGATCCTAGCCCCTGGCCGAGACAGTTGTACGTACTAATGCATGGGTAACGTTCAGCATTGTGGTAGTGCATCGACTTGATAGCCTGCACCTGGTGACCTCATTGCATGATCCTTGTAACATACAATAGCATCTACCATTTACGTCAAAGAAATGAACATATATTTAACCTTGTTTTGTTAAGCCTAGATTTACATCCACGTGACATGTATAAGAACAAGATGGTTTTAAAGAATTACAATAACGTACAAACAACAACAAATTCTGCAAGGAAGGATATTATATTCTGTTTTGCATTTTAAGCAGGTCTTGTATCAATTAGGTTAATTATTCCGAACTCAACAAAGATTTGAAGAAACTGAAAACTCTTTATCATAATCACACATTGTCGATTTTGTGTCAGCGAATTTAATTCCTGTCATTCACGAACAGCATCAAACAAAGACGGAAGATAACTGTATTTTGTGGTAACTGCCTGTTTATTCTTTATATGGTTTCGGATTTCCTGAAGGAGTTTGGAAGAAATAAAGCAGAAGCTGCTGTCGTGCTGTTGTCAACAAAAGGGATATTTCAAACTGCAGATAATATGAAATTGGAATATAAGGTAATAAGCTACCTTTGTGGAACGTAACAATTCCAAAATTCTTCCGGATGATGTCGACTAACAGTAAACGAAGATGGAAACTAGATAACGACAGCTACAGTTGTATCTCATAAGGGAATTTGGTCTCACAATTTCTTATGAGTTCGATATCTGCATTAATCCTGAGAATTATATGCCCGTTTGTGGTATACAAAGAGTGTCGGTTAATTAACAGAAACATTAGTAACAGGCGCACAGTATGAAGACAAGAAACAACTAGAGGGGCAGTAAAATTTGTTAATGTTTTAATAGAAACGAGAGTTACGGGCACACGGGATGAAAACCTGGAAAAACAAGAGGGGCCAGCATAGAGTGTCGGTGATTTAATAGAAACGGTAGTGTTGGATTTCTTTTTTATTTTTGTCAATAAAATATTAATAATTTTAAAATTTTATTCTTTTCTTTGTCTTCCTTCGAGCACTAATGGTTCTATGCTTGCTTGCCTGCAGATCAAACACTACGGCCAGTCTGGCGGTATAGGATCCTAGCGAAATCTGAAATAAAGAAGTTTTAAAAAGTACAAACGAGATTCATAAGGGACAGCATATTATATTGATATATATTCCTGATAATTGAATCCTTCTTAAGTTAAATTAACCTTTGCCATTTCCATCTATTCCATCATGTGTTCGTAAGTTAGCATCATATAGAGATTCTAAATGGATGGACAGACATCATCAAATATAATCTCCGGAATCGTTTTCAGACAATTAAACACAGCAAAATAATATCAGCATAATGATAATTCAAACGCAAATTCCATAAAACTAGGGCAATGTAATATTTACAAAGAGACTTCTGAAAAAATGCAACTGGAAGAAGACCAAGTGTTCTGGAAGAGTAACCTCATGTCTACCTGCCTCTTCACACATCTTGCAGATCTTAGTTTTTTACGCTGTATCCTATACGTTTGCCTGTTTCAGAAACAATCAGTAACATTGATGTAAGAAAAAGATAAGAAGTTTGGTAATGTCTTTAAAGTTCTAACATTATTTAGTTTATAGAGCTTTATTGAAGTGGATACTATCACAAGGAGGCATACATTAACTAAGTTTAGCATCAATGTTCACAAAAAATCACGGATTTCAAATTCATGAAATATTTATTTCCCTTATTTTTTGCACACGAAAAATGAAAATTTCAACTGTTTTTTTGATAAACTGACTCTTTGAATAAAAGTTACAAAGATAAAAGATACCTCGACTCACTTATGTTTTAATATTTAAAAAGTGATAATGACAATAACACAAACAATGCCTATCATTAGTGGAAAATATGTAAAAATGAAATAGTTACTGATGTTTTTTTTCTGAAGAAGCGCAACAACCTATTGATGTTTGCTTTCAAATTACTTTGTAAAATTTAACCTTTCGAAAAAGATAATATTCCGATAAGGTATTATTCATCGAGCACGATAGGAGAGGTAAATGTTTCCCCGATTAGGTAATATTCCTAACAGTAATATTTAAGAGTAGATAAATCATCGTATTCACCTCAAAAAAGTAAACTTTTACTTTATTATATGGCAATGACTTGTTTTTTTTAATTCTGTTATTTCAAATACATATAAAGAAGGCGCGTTCAAACTGTTCGAAGTCAATATTGAGGCTTTTTTCATATGAATAAGAGCAAAAAAATTCACAACGTAGCCTGTAGCTTTCCTGGTATTCTCGGAATCGTCTGTCAATAATTATTTGAATTTAGTATCCTCCAAGATGGCAAACCTGTTTTTAGGTTGCCCTGAATTGTCCTTCGTCTTCGACATGTTTACATCTGCCAATAACAGCAACCCCAAGCGTAGAAGGAAGCGGCGTTCTGATTGGACCGCTCAGTGATCAAATATTGTAAATCGCCTGGTTTCTATTTAATGGTAAGACTGAAATGTTATATTTACCTGTTCAGAGCACGCGAGGTAAAGATAACGATTTCCTTAGCTGATCCTATTGAAAATGAGCTAATCAGTGGCCAGGTAAATTGCAAGTCATATGATATATATGTATATAGTTACCGCTATCGAAACTTAACAACTTTTAACTTTAGTTCACTTGACTCGTGTGGATGTGGTGATATGCCTTTGATGTTACATGATATCAAAATGTTCACATAAATGTGTTTTTAAGTATCGCATTATGCTAACGTGACTTGTTTTGGTGTATCATGTGTCATTTTTATCCATGGACAGTTTTCATCAGACATATCCTGTAACGAGCACTTTCATACCCAAAAATCAACATATCTTTTTTTAACGGTTCAAACCAAGACCCACATTTGAACCGAACATTACCTAATTGAGAAATTATGTGACTTTACATACTGTGACATATTTGTCTTCAAGAAACAGTTTTAACGCACGATGTCAGTCAACACGTGTTTTCAAAAAAGGGAATAAAGAGAACAGGAAGAAAATAATCAAGTTTGTCTTCTTGTGAAGAGCATTATTCAATGATGTGAGTCGAGCAATATGTATGTAAAGTGCATATTGGAAATATATGTTTTTAAATAAACGATAAAATAAAACAATTCACAGGTTCATAGCGTTGCAGGTTACCCTGAAAAACCATTGATGTAAAAAATATTTCAAATATCGGAGGATTATGAAATAAGTAATGTCACCTTTAACCTTTCCTTGATCATTGCTATATCAGATTTTTCAGACTGTCCATTTCCAATTATTCAACTGAATGCTCTTAGTTTAATGCATCGTTTGGTGACAAAACAGCTTTGTATATAATGCGGGATACAATAGCTAAAAATGTTGTTATCCTTTACGAATGATTGAACTTTGTCCCAATTTTGTCTGAAGGATGGGTTAGAGGAATGGTGCCTAATTAGGAAATAAATGTAAATATTCTAAATACTTTTCATTGAGTTTGAATGAAGCAATTTCAGCTGACTTAACCATATGAGCAATCCAGGTCTTCTTGGCCTCTTGTTGATAGCAGTTCAAAGATCATGAGCTCACCTGGTTTCTCCCCTTTCCCCTACTCAAACACCTACTTTAGTAGACCTTAATCTGAGAAATATGAAAAGTCACGTTTCTCATTAATTCAGTCCCTTGTCGAAAAACAGCGACACAAAGGTTCGTGGCGAGACCAGAGGTTTAATATCAGTTTAACACAGTATTTTAACCTTTACCAACTGAAAATGGTGTTTTTCAAATATCTTTTATTTTGGATACTCTGAATATCAATCTTAAGGTAAAAACGCCAGAACCCCTTAATGGATGTAAGTATTCATCTAGTTAATTTAATTGATAAATAACACGTAGTATGTTTTAGTTGGAGTATTCTCGAATTATCTGGTTAACATCAAGTCAATAATTGGTCTATATACGTTTAATTTATCTATTAACTGAATAATGATTCTGATAAAGCCTGAAGTGTCACCAGTTACCTGCCATTATGTAAATATTGATTTTCTTTTTACATGAAAATTATAAACATAAGTGAACCTTCGTTTTTGTAGAGATTTTTATTTAAATGGTAACATGAATGTGTATAAGAACAGCCAGATGGATTTGAAGGGAAATCAGAACATACAAACCACTTTGCTTGCCAACCAAGCCAATGAAAGTCATTCGGTTGAAATAGGTGGAAAAGGACTGACTTTGCCTGAGGAAGATAATCTCATCAAACAAGATCAAACTACGATCGAAGAGAGGTATAGAGAGTCAACACTTCTATGATAATCAGATATTAAAACTTTTTTAGCAAGTAAAGGAATATATCAGGAACCGGTTTATAATATTACTGTTATCTTGCGTTCCAGGTTCTTTCTTTAAATATCTTGTGTATGGTTGGAGTCTCACAGAAAACATTTTTTTTTCGCTTGTATTTCTTAATAACAAACAATATAAAAAGATGATTAAATCACACACTTTTTTCTTTGACTTAGCTTGTTCACTGCACGTGGTTCAAAATCGGCATCAAAGACAGATGAAGATGCTTCATACAGAAAGTGGTTTGTTCTAGCTGCATGTTTCTACGCCAATTTTTGTATGGGATTTGGGTTCAATATGACTATTTTGAACGTAGCTTTCCTCACAGAGTTTGGAAGAAGTAAAGCAGAAACTGCTCTCGTGCAGTCGACAACTATTGGACTATTTCTCACAACAGGTAAATGAAAATATATGTCCATATATGTAAGGATACATTGAAATCTATCATGTTTTAATTTAACATAAAACACTATTTAGAATTTAGGTTTGAATAGTAAAAGAAAGGAAAAACGAGATCACTGCGAAGATGTATGTTACAAGGTCGATGGGTCTTCAATTTTTATATTTGTTGGATATCTTACGAAATCTATACACTTATTTGCTTGTTTGTACTGTTGTATCTCGGAAATGGCGTATTCAGTAAAAGATCCATTGGAACTAGACCCACTATAGAAATTTGGTTCCCCTTCCCCAGAGAAATATGCCTCTGGTCTTTCGTAAAAAAAAACCCTACCCAGTCGCTCAAGAATAGTAGCGATTTTTAAAAACAAAGTTGACGCGGATACCGGACGCCGGTCCTTCTGACCAGGTAAGCTAAAACAATTATTCAGTGAATCAGCATTCACTTTTGTATGGAATTCTTTCTCTTTTTTTCTCAATAATTACATACAGTTCGGAAGCTACTAGAACCTGTCCCCAACATATCACAAAACCATTCGAATTCTGGATCTCCCATATCAATAGAAGATCATTCAAGTGTGTCTTTGAGTTTATAGAGGATTGAATATGAATATACAATTGGTTCCAGGAGTATTGATCGGAGCTATCACTACTAAATACGGTGCGAGGACGGTCGGAATAAGTGGAGGAGTATTGACAACTCTTAGTACCATCACTTCCTTCTTTGCTACATCTATTCCCTACTTGGTGGTTACTTTTGGTGTTTTCTTTGGTAAGCTTTTGTCTGCTATATTTAGGCTTAGAGTAATTTTATTTTGTTTCAATATGCATTATCTTCATTTATGTAAAATTAGTCTTGCTATGGTAAAATTTGAAATCAATTGTATTTGTAATATACTTTAAATTCTGTATATATGTGTGTGTCTTTTGTTTTCGTTTATTCTGAAAGTTATTGAAGAGCATTTACGAGCCGTCTACGATTGTATGATTAACAGGCTTTGGAATGTCCGCATGCTACATAGCAGCTGCCACTAGTGTGGGAGAATACTTCGATGGAAAGCCAAGACTCATGGCTCTGTCACTTGCCTCCTTCGGAGCTGGATGTGGTGCTATTGTATATGCTTATCTCCTCGACTACTTGATCAGAGAGTTCGGATGGAGAGGATGTTTGTTGATAATTGGAGGAATGATGATGAATATTGTTCCGTGTTTCGCAATATGTGAACCAAAAACTAGAGGTGTTATGCAACTGAAAATGAATAATTTAGAACATGACGAAGGTGAAGGAAAACATTATTGCCTCCAGATGTTTCACAAACTGTTCAGTTTCAAGAATAGGTCTGGAGTAAAGCTCCACAAGGAAAATACAATTCGTGCAAAGATTGTCAAACTTTTACAAAACACAGACTATGTTATTTTTACGCTGGGTATGGTTTTGGCAATTCCAGCTAATGACTCATTAATGATTTTTCTAATTAACTTCTTGAATATGAAAGGCTTTGATCATCCTAGTGCAATATCTTTGTACTTTTGTCTCAGCGTCTCCAACGCTTTGTTTCGACTTGCACCTGGTGTCTTGAACCTGATACCACATCTCAATGTTATGCTTATTCCTGCCATAATAACAAGTATTGGGGCCATTGCTTGTGGGTTTCTTCCCATCGCTACCTCGTACGTTCATCACTTGATATTACTGGCTTGTTTGGGAGTGGCTCGTGGAGGTAACATCGCGAGTATATCTGTATCCACAATGAAGATTACAGGCAAAGATATGTATTCTACCGGCCTTGGCGTCACTCTGACGGTCTTTGGAGTCAGTGAGATGTTGGCTGGACCAATATCAGGTAAGATATCAAATACTTTCTACTTTTGATTTACTGCACAGCGACTATGTTAGACTTAAGATCATCTTATCAGCTGAATCACCCTCCATCTCTATGGTGAAATTATCGCTAACAACACATCGTTTTTCAAGCCTTCCTACAGTAAAGCACAATATGATATTGATTTGTTTTGCAGGATATCTAAGGGACATGTCTGGATCATACGACTTAGCACTATACTCCGCGTCGGCCGGTATGGGTGTGGCCACGTGCTTTTTTGTGTTGGCGCCCATATTGAAAAGGTGTGGCGGAAGAAGACAAAGCAAGGGGTCATGATCTCCGGAATAACAAACATGAAACTTGAAATTTATGGAAGTATATTTTTTTCTGCTCAAAATGATAAAAAAAGAAAATACAGAAGTGATATCAGAATAATTTCCTTCTTATGAAGCAATGTTTCAGACGATTCATTTCCGAGACAAGAAAAGATGATTACATACATGTATGTAATGGCTGTACACTTTGACTGGTCACATGCGGTACTTTGTAAACAAACTTATCTCGGTGACGAGTGTAAATAACTATGGAGTTTGTACTTGTTTGATCTACATATTTCTGATCTATAAATATATGGCTTAGTAAGGAAATATACTTAACTTTACTCTATCATATTTGGATAATAAAACCAATTCCACACTTATTTAGAGGTCTCTTCTAAACTTACATGAAACATAATTTAATCGTACATGTGTCCGATAGCAGCTTCCGTTCAGCTTTCCTGTCATGCAGACATCTTGCACACATCACACATCAGGTAGCGTTGTGCAGTCCCACAGACAGCTGTTCATTTGATCAATGCACAAGTTTCATCGAAGATCCTTACTTTCAAAAAAGAACATGTCTTTATGCAGATTTTACGTATTTAAGATGTTTAGGACCCAGTTCAGATGTGATTAGACTGACCGCCATTTCCTCATTGTCGTATACCCATATTCTTATGAATATGGTATTTCTTACATTTGGATTACCCGTTTACTAAATTCATGATTATACATATCTGTTTACGTTAATTTATAAGATGGCAATATTTTCTGAAACAGAAGTGCGTATACTTTTTGTATATTTTTTATCCACGACTTTTTTTATTCTTACGGCATCTGCGCATGCTTGTATTTGGGATAGTTGCAATACACCATTCAGCTAAAGTCAAATCCTTCAAATCCTCCTTTTTCACTTATATTTGATCCAAATTATAAACTTTGTTTCAAAACCATAAACCATTCCACCATTCAGTATTCGAATTTCCACTCTTTTAAAAAACACAAATTTTGATATTGACCAAATTCAGTCATTTGGAACGATGGGAATCTCAATCTGGCTCTTGAATTCACCTGAAGTTGATGTTTCACTTCATGAAATGGTTAAATCAAACACCGACAGTTGCACATTTCGTTCATACTTCTCTAAATTGCAGTTAGAATAAAAAACATTTCTACATTTATAGAATGATGGTTCAAAAGATGATGGTAAGGCCATAGTAACACATAGTAACATGGATGCCGGCCACCGAACAAAAACATTTTACTGATTTTAAACTATTTATCAATTCTTAACAGCTCAGTGTCAGGAGGAATGGCATCAATATACTAACATTAAATTGCACTCCGTAAAACATATCATCGGTGAATGGTCTCCATGCTATAGAGACAACCATCGAGACGGAGTTGTCCTTACCCGTCTTCGGATGGTCATACATCCCTTACGCATTCATATATGTTGAAAGGCGACGCTAACCCTCGGTGCATAGAATGTGATGTGTCATTCACCGTTAAACATTTTTTATTGGACTACATTGACCTTCTGCCTACTCGAGATTTTTTTATCGTAACATTACAAGTAAAAAGACTCTTTTTGAAACTGTTGAGATTTGTAAAATTCTAGATTATCTGAAAGATGTTGGTCTATATAATAGACAATGACGTACCATTTTAATCTTTTGTGATGGTTTACCTATTTGTCTTTTACCTTTTAGTTTGTTTAATGTTGTTTCCTTTATGGGTCGCAGTATGTTTACCAGTTAACGTCCCTTTATGTGTTGACGAGCCGTTAAGAATGTCATATTAATTATTATTTGGGATGATAATTATTTTTGATATATTCATAACATGCTGTCATCGATATGATTATTGCTGCAGTCATTCGTAACGTACATATCTCTTTTATTTCTAATCTTACTTGGAATCTCCTTCTAATTCATATTTACTTCTGGTTAGTAATGATATTGAATCTTATCAGGACCTCTGCGTTATCTTGCTATTAGAATTTACTTGTCCTGATATAGGTTTGAACGATGTTTTGTTAATAAGATGAAAAATTACGAAGGGAATTTATTCCAAGGAAAGATGTGCAAATATGTCTTTGTTAATCTTACACTTTAAAGTTTGAAAAAGATTGAAATAGTCATAGGTTTTGTAGAAAAATTATATATGTTCAACATGGATCCAAATTAGACTTTACTGGAATTCCTATTCGCGAAGAACGATTTACCTAAGTCTTTATTATCTATCCACATTTTGACCGATCCCACTTTTGAGATTTAAATTGAGCGTTAGTCGACGTGATATTGTTGAAGATTTTATCCATCGTGGGTTCCTGTCATACAAAAATTATTGAAGGACGTGTATTAATATTTTGTTTCTATTTTTGTCATGATGTAATGTATGCTTTGATTTTTACATTTATAACTTCAAATTAGATAATACTGAGTTATGTGTCTGGCGACGATGAAAGCAGCATCACAACTTAACAGAAAATATATGTATTATGTATGGTGCCTTCATCCGTTGGCACTCCAACATTGGACAGTCACGTCACATGAAAGACATAACATGGCATAGGTTTTCACATTCATATATTGATGATGGTAATGATAAATACATTGTACATATTTAGAGTTAGAAGTATTGCAAATTCGTTTCAATATTCCTGTGTCAAATACAAATGAATAATGATAATTTCGAATGGAAATGAATGCACAGGACATTCTTTATTTCAACCCGCTTTTGCCATTACTCTAAAACACTTTTTTCATAAAAGTCTTCTAATACTCGTCACTGATGTTAAGGGCCTAAATGTTGAAAACTTGGAGGCGACTAAGGAAAATTCAATATTATCGAAAGAAATGTCAAAATTTAGATTGGGAGGTGCACTAGCCTCATAATCCTTTAAATTTCATGAATCTGAGACTTTTAGAAGAATGTGTTTATTTTGAACTGTGACCAAGTGTCCACCTGCAGTGTATACCACCTGAAATCTCGATGAATGTTTTATTGCAAAATTAGAATGAAATGATAATTTTACTGTTAAAGAAACATCAGTTTTGAAAACAAATTAAGATTTTAAAGAAATCTAATGTACGTCCCTAGGATGCCTTCATGATATAAGTGGTTAAATGATTGTTTTTTTCTCTTTTGAAAATGTTCAGAAGTGACATAATAGACATACAAAAAACACACTTTAAATTCTATCACAAATATTACAGCGTTGGAACAGCGACAACGTAGTGGTTAAACATGACTTTCAGTTAGAGCAGAAACATCTGAACTTTCTCCATCTAGGCATGTAAAGGTATGCATGCTTAACTAAACAGTTCGGTTGCGAAACAATAACACTAAATCATGCTGTCTTGGCAACCCGATGAGGTTTATTAATGATGCATAACACGAAAACAATCATTCTACTAATAGGCAGTAAGAGATATGGTACAGAACGTAGACAGGGAAATCTCACACGTGACCCAAAATTTTTCTGCCGCCTATTTGTCTGATACCTTTATGATATTTCATGCTAATGACGTCATGATAACTTTTAGCAAATACAAGTTATATGATCTTTCTCACATATTGTCCCATATCTTAGCCATTACATGTGCATATTACTAACAGTTCTTACTTTGGGCCGAAGGATAATTATCCTTATCTAGCTTAAAATAGATTTTTGTACAAGATACGTGTCATCCTATTATCTATACATAAAAAGGAACATGTTACAATAAAAGCACAATTTTTGCATCTAAATGGACTATCATATGATAAACATAACCGATTTGGATATTAAAACATCAGCAATCAGAATCATTGTTTATTTAATCACTCTCAGTAACAAACATATCGACATTAACTGTTTTGGAATTCATTTGATTCCTTAGATTAATGTCTTTCGGAGTCCTTTTTCTGTCATACTTTCTAAATATAGCCGCCACCACACACAAGCAGGTGGCCATACAAAGACTGCCTGACGCACAGTATAATACCAGATCATATGAACCGGATACGTCCCTTAGATGTCCTGGAATACAGTATTTTATATAGGTCAAAGACAAAGGTATAAACGCATAAATAAATAGTATAATTCAAAGACAAATATATTGATAAAGAGGAAAGATTCAGTTAGACTTTTTTCCAATAAGCATTTTGTGTACTCCTCAACCGGTTAAGAATAATGTTTCTACTGAAGATCTAAACCTCTCAAAAAAAGGGTATGTGCGTATCTGTACATCAGTAAATATATGACTTTATGTATGCAAAATTATTTGAAAATTTGCAATTTGTTTTTATCTAACAAAATACATTTTTACCTTATGAAATTTTTCATTTTTCCCCCAAGAAGGTAATACTTGCAACATTTTGATCAATTACCTGTGATAGGTCCAGACAACATCCAGCTAATACCCACGACTGTTAAACAGACCCCAAGGCCAGTGGAATACAGATCTTTTCCAACCAACTTCATTGTTGTTACGGGCATACAGGTCGAGATTGCCCCTCGTGCCATGCCTAAACATCCCAGTAGTACAATGTGCTGTACGTAAGAGGTAGCGGTTGGTAGGAGACCACAGGATATGGCCGCGATACTTGTCAAAAAAGACGGAATTAACAAAACACTCAAATGTGGTATTAAATCCAAGATGCCGGGTAAAAAACGAGACATGGCATTCGAGAGATTCTGACAAAAATAAATCGATATCGCCTTTGAGTGATCAAAGCCTTTCATTTGGAGAAAGTTGATGAGAAAAATAATTATGGAATCGCAAGAGGGTATAGCAGTAACGATAGCCAGTGTAAACAAAACAAAATTCTTGTTTTGAATAAGTGTCTGAAATCTTCTTTTTACTGAATGGTATCTTTTTAACGTTGATTCGGATTTTTTTTCGAGTTTGTGTCTTTTAAGTGTAAACCATTTGCAATTTGTTTGAGTGCAGTGGTATTTACTGCTAATAGTTTTCTTGTCGATGTCAGTAAATGTCGACTTCAAAGCAGAGACAATTTGGGGTTTACATACTGCGAAACATGGAATAATATTCATCATTAGCCCTCCGAGTATTAACAAACATCCTCTAAACCCGAATTCTCTTGTCAGAACATCGAGGAAATAAGGGTATAGAATATTCCCACATCCGGCACCAAACGATACTAGCGACAAAGCCAAGAGTCTCGATTTTCCATCGAAGTATTCCCCAACACTTGTATGAGCAGCAATGTAACAAGCGGACAGTCCAGTGCCTGTTATATAGAACAATGGACACAATTTAAGAGAATTAAAAATATATAATGGAACTACGGCATAATTTCATATACCATAACATGATGAAATATCAGTAAGTTAAACTCATAAAGGTTAAAATACTTTTCAACTAAATGCTTAATCTGCTTTCCGTAAAGCCTTATTCACAACTTAATTCAAGTCTTAAAAATGAGCACAAAATGTTATGTTACGTTTCTACAGCCAGAAGTGTAATACATTACATATATATCTCTCTTCTATAACGAAATCATCAACGTCTCATTATCACTCTTTCATGCATGAATACATTAGATGATACATATTCAAATTCCCTGTGAATTTGCATATACTTACACCTCGGTCAGCAATGGTAAAATGAGCAAAACATTATATACGAAAGTATTTAAAGACATTACATGAATCAATACAAGATTATTAAGGCTTTACCAGATAATGTATCTGAAGCTGAGGGTCAGATTTTAAAAGTCATATTCAGTTTTAAAAAATATTGAACCAAGTTGCAGTTTTTACAGTTATTTCCATGCAAGGCTGAGAATGAAATGCCGGTTCTTCCTTAGTTGCGATGACCGAAAGATATGCAGATCCAGCAGTTTCCAATAAGCATGTTGATAACTAACATCTTTCAATTTTTTAAAATAAAAATTTGACAACATTTTAACTTGCAGAATCACCTTTAATCATAAAACATTGTATTTACGTCGTAGTTTAGCTTCCGATGGATGGTATACACAAATTACTTCTAACTAATAGAAACACCTGTCTGGACATTAGGTTATATTTATGAAATACCTGTCTTGGCATTAGGTTAAATTCATGAAATACCTGTCTTGGCATTAGGTTAAATTCATAAAAAGTTGTCTTGGCATTAGGTTATATTTATGAAATACCTGACAGGGCATTATGTTAAATTTATGAAATACCTGTCTTGGTATTAGGTTAAATTCATGGAATACCTGTCTTGGCATTAAGTTATATTTATGAAATACCTGTCGTGGCATTCGGTTATATTCATGAAATACCTGACAGGATATTATGTTATATTTATGAAATTCTTGTCTTGGCATTAGGTTATATTTATGAAATAACTGCCTAATATTAGATTAAATTTATGAAATACTTGTCTTGGCATTAGGTTTATGTTTATTTAACTGAATGTCTGGATATTGTTTTCATTTTAACAAAGTGTTGCTTTATTTAGTAAGATGTTTACCTGTGAAAATGCCCAAAGTGACAACAAGGAATGGAACAGATGACGCAAAGAACGAGGCGATGGTACCAAGACAAGCAAGCATTCCTCCGGCCATGCCTACTTTCCTCGCACCATATCTAGATACAAACGATCCCACGATTACTCCTGAAAAGATTGTACCCTATAAATGTACACATATACTTATTAAGAAGATGCATATATACTAAACGAAAAAAAAGAAAGGTAACACTACTTTATTCTGTGATTAATTAATCAACCCCTTCATAAATCCTTACCAATCATGTACGAATAAAGTAATTGATCAATTCTGATAAAACTGCAGTCATGGTTCATTATAAAACTTTGCGTTCAGTTGATTTTATTCGACTGTAAAGGACGTTGGGGTCAATTTCAAAGGTAACACCATTAGTCACGGGTATGGCCACCATTTGCGAAGTAAACAGCATTGCAGCGTCGTCGCATGGAAATCGTAAACCGGCGGATAATTCGAGGAGAGATGTTGTTCCATTCAGCGATCAAGGCTTGGTCCAGCTCCTGCAAGTTTGACGGCTGATTTTGACGTTCCCTCACGCGTCGCACAAGAACGTCTCAGACATGCTCAATCGGTGACAAATCAGGTGATTTAGATGGCCAATCTACCACCTGTACGTTATTCTGCTGCAAGAAAGTTTTACTGACGCGACTGGTGTGCGCTGGTGCGTTATCCTGTTGAAAAATGCCGGGGCATAATGATAAAGTTGATAGATAGCAAGACGGTGATTTCTAAGTCCTAAGGATCTAAGGAACAGTTGTCAGTTTGAATGTTTATGAAATTCAAGCGAAGATACAAGTTAGTCGCAGAAAACCTCGTGCAGCTCTTTCGCTAATACAGACTTTCACGCTTGAATGATTTTGGTAACCCTCTTGCATTTTGTAATGTAAAACATTACCCTTTTCTAATATTGCACAAACGTCATTTTGTTTTCACTCATTTACAGGTATTCGCCAAGGAAACATGTTAACCTTTCTTTTTTGTTGAGTATATTTATGTCTTGCATCTACCTTTCTAACTTTAGATGTTTTGTCGAAATTGAAGAATAAATACATGATAAATATATAATTATGGAGTTACCTTCATTTGTTTGAGCACCTATATCGCCCTTACACCAAAACAACCCAGTTAATATCACGAACACACATTACAGATTGTAGAAAAATATGGCAATTCGATTTTTGCTTTTCATTTACCTGCGGTTAAGAACATTCCTGCCGTAGTTGACTGTACAAGAGCTGTTTCCGCTTTACTTTTGCCGAACTCCACGAGGAAAGATGTGTTTAAAACAGCCATATTGAACACAAATGCGTTACACATGTTGCCATAAAAACCAGCAACTAGCACAAACCACTTCCTGTATGAATAATCGTCGTCACCTGCCATCGGTATCCTTCGTGAAATCAAATTCGGTAATTAATTTCAGTGAGTAAGATAGCTAAACCAAGAGAGAAATCTGTGTAGGAAATATGTATTTTACATGGTATGATAATTACATCTTGAAATAGTTTACGTCCCGCTTTGTATATAGCAGCCATATCAGATATAGCCGTTGTAGAAGAATAACGCTGAATATTAGATGATATAAATAAAGAGTTGTATATCCACTATATTTTCTCATTATATTTGGACATAAAGTAGATCTGCTGCAATAATTTTACCGACTGAAGTTGATTGCGTTGTACTTTGGTGTTAGAATGTATTTGCATATTCGATTTGTTTTTTTTTTTCACTAATGATATTCAACGAAGTATTTATAATGCATTTGAAAAAAAAAGAAATATGATATTATTTGATACACTTGAATTAATACTTGACCTATTCTGATTATAAAATCAAACATGGTTACGTCTAGTATAAATATGATCAATGCATTCATATATTCTTACTTGTAGCGCGTCTCTTTTAATACTCAACAAACCGTTTAAATGATAAAATATCGAATGAAAATATAAAATATCACCATGTACCTTTCCTTTATCGCCACCACATCACTTTTCACAAGTTCAACTTGCTCAGGAGGTGATCCGCCAATTTCAACAGTTTTGCTGCCAAACCTTATTGTTTGTGTGTTATTCTTTTCATCTACAGCCATTTTGCTTGTCTGAGGACACATCCATGAGTTTGCCTAACGATGCAACATGCTAAACAAGCTTTTCAGCCACGCCTACTTTCACTGCCTTTGAATAAATCAGTATGCTAATAAAAGTGACATTTCAAATGTAAGAAAAAGTTATGGAAAATAATAGGTGGTGTTAAATATGATAGTAAAACCATTTTTAGGAGAAATGTTGTGTTGTTTGAGATAAGAACCGTTGGTTGAAATTTTACACTTTAGAAAGCAGTAATTGGACGGTTTGCTGGCTGTTCCATTCCCTGGAAGGTTAAATGAATCTGGTCTGATCCAGACACAACCTTGCATAAAACATCGGTTGAAACATGAGACATGCCTATTAACACATGGGTCAAACGTAACTGGGTCGCAACTAACTAGACTCCGATATTCATGGTGTTAATACATGTATGTGACATCGAAGAATTGTTGACCTTTAATAGTTCTTGACTTAAACATTGAACGTGTGTCTACATTAATCTGTGCACGATTTTATTTATATTTTATCTATACTATTTACTTTTGTTTTTTCTATATTTCTTTACTACCTATTAATTTGTAAATGAAACGCATACCTTTTGAAGTGATGAATAAATGCAGTATATGCTGTACACCACATATAAAAATTTCAATAATGGGGCTGATATACCAGCCCACCGACATATTGGCCATTCTTTCGATCACTTTGGGAATTCCTCCTAGCCTTCAATATCTAGGACCTTAGCGTCAATAAGGTGTCATAGAAGGACAATAAAGAAAATACCAACATGGCAACATAATCATAATCCAAGCTCAAATGCCATAAAACTAGGGCAAAATATGAACAAAAGAAAGATTTACTTGGAGACTCTTGAAAACGCAGAAGGAGAATAAGATCAGGTCTTGCGGAAGAGTAAGTGTCTTTGGCTTAATTGTGTACACCAAATATGTAAACCTTGCTCAATCCAAGTAAGTTATGTCACGTTCTCAAAATGAGAACAAGGTATACAACAACGGAACCAACAGGCAAACTAACGAGCATCAAATACGTTCAGCTTCATATAACAGCTAAATGGTGCAGATCAGTTTAATATTTGGCTCTACTGTATCTAACAATAATTTGTATCAAAATGTGTTTTTCACTTGTGTGCCTTTTGTATAACCTTGACATACGACATTTGGTAACATGAACATGGACTTTTGCAAAACTGAACATTGCTCTGATATTTGAAAATAAAACTGATTTTCATATATAAGGTTCATAGCGTATCACAGTTAACATAGTATTACATTCATAATGAATAACACTTCTGGGAAATGTGTACATGACTATCAAGCGCAGATCAATTTTATGTCTATGTTCATATTAAGACTCGATGCATCCGATCATGAAGTTGACTATTGTCAGTACCCTGGCATAAAAGTTTACTTTTTCGGCTGTAAATGAAGTCCAGACTAGACATGCCCCTGCATCGCATCTAACATGACACCATAAATTTAAAGAATCGCACAAGGTCAATGTAAGGCATAGGAAAACCTGTGACATGATCAATAAGAGGTGACTAAATATATCACTTGGATATCAGACACATGCTTTACCTTCTACATTAAATACATATAAATTACACTTTTGGGCTTTGTATCCTGCGCATGTCACATCTTTTATCAGCTTTGGTAACAATCTTCTGTAACCGTTAAGCTGTCTTTTGTCCAATATGTGCATTAAGAGTACACATTTCTCTTCTTCCACCTGCCCGACCTCGTGGGTTTTCCCCGAGTGCTTCGATTTCCTCCCACAATAAGACTCCCTCGCACGCTTACATCCGGGTCAACAAGATTGATTTGTATAAGATGATGGAACTTGTTTCGCAATTGCTGTAAAATAAATAAAGTTTGAAATAAATACCTGGTAAAAACATGAAATACAGATAGGATGTAATGATAAGTTTTGCCATTGCCTTCATTTTGACGCCGCATTTCGATGAGGTCGATTTGCCATCGTTCAGATATCGCTTTCGCATTAGTAAACTGGGTGTAGGTATGTTTCGAAATCTCCATTTCATTTATACCCGTTACACGTCAAAAATGCATCCCACGGTATCGCACTCCCATTTAAAGCAAAAATGATATATATATGGAAAACCTAGTAGTGCGTTGGTCTGCCACTGACACCTAACATTTTCCTATGAGGCGCTGGAGTACCATGCTCTTCTCGGAAGAATTCGCGTTATTTCCAACAGATGGCCGTCGACGTGTGTACCGGCGTCGAGGAGAGTTTGTTGCAGATGGTTGTGACTTGGAGAACTAAAGGTTTGCGGACGAATCGGATATGGTATGAGGAGGAATTTCACATTGTTTAAGAACGCTTTTAGTGATCATTAACGGGAATTTAACGGCGGTTATGCTATCGAGGTGATACCCTGAGGTCTCCTGTTGTGCCTTTTATAATAAGGCACCATTTGGCCTTTAAACATAACTCGAGACCATAGTTTTAAGAACTTTAGGCCATACATTTCAAGAGTCTAAAAGGACTGTCCTGCGACCCAAATTATCATCCCCATGATTGGCCTCCATATAACACTGATTTGTCCCCAATCGAACGCTCGTGGGATACAATAGGAAGAAGAGGTCGGAATCAAGCTAACATTCCAATTAACTTCCACCATTTCGCCAACGCACTTTCCGAGAAAATAATATTCCTCTTTGGACAGTTAATTTCCTTATGAATTCTATGACACACAGAATTAGACTTTATAGCTTTCCGAGGAGGACACTCACAATATTAGGGATTGGTATGACAGCTGCTGTTATTTCAACTTTTTGTACAATAGAGTACCCTATTTCATGGCGCCCTAATGAAGACATCATCTGTTAAATTTGAAGACGGGTGGACCAATATTCTTAGTTAATTACTACATGTCACGTTTAGGCATATCGCTCTTAAATTGTAAATTATATTTAATTAAAGTCAATGATAATTTGGACATTGTAACACTTTTTTGTGGAAGTGATTCCTAGGAGATTGATGTTCTTTCATACTCGTGAAATAATTGATTCTCAGGGGAACCATGCAAATGTAATCTCTATAGTTTTGTACTTTTGTACCTAGTTTATATTACAACAGTGTGATAGAGACAGTGGTGAACAAAATGTTACAGTTGAACATTCCCACATGGGCCACCGTTTTAAGTCCCATCCGACGGACAGTGTTTTTGTCTTCATTCCATATCCGTTTGCAACTCTATAAGGTAATGTAGAGAAGATGTCGGTGTCTATCGTGTGTATATCCACATCCAGTTTATCCGAGCCCTATCTTCTTCACTAGGTGTACTAATCACGGGACTTTTTTACATGGGGTATTCGTTCATCTCGGTAAGATGTGGAATGTAATTCGCCGAATTGTCAAGTTACAAAAACAATCCGGGAAGCATGCCTCCGGAATCTCCTTGTGAGCTCGAGTCCTCGGCTGCTTGGCGAAACGGCGGGCGTTTCTAACAGCAAATATGCATCCATATGCATGCTAGTCTGGCTACACATCCCTCGTCAACCACTTCTTAGAGGAGCAGTTATTTCGTGAACCCTATACTGACAGATTGTCAAGAGAGGTTTTTAGAAAACCACAAATATCGAACAGCGCCAACAGCCTTTCGAAGACAGTGAAATAGTGAGATTGTCAAAGAAAGAAGAGATGTCAGACATAAAAAACCCAAATCGAAATAGAAAAAGACGACTATCAAATGAAGGTTTTTTTCATAAAGATTTATACTGTCAGTGAACCGAAAGACAAAAAGAGAATAAACAGGCGATTGTGAAACGATAGGTGACTCGCACAAAAGGGAAATGATACATAGAGCGACCTCCAACATACCGACAGATGAAGACACCAGGAAGACGAGAGCAACCATTAACATGTACACTCAAGAAGACGTGACTCTGTATGTTACATTTAACCCACTTGAGCAGCTGCACGGTTCAGAACATACACATGTATGAAAATCACGAAATTTATTGAATTATGGGGCTAGTGCACCCCCTTACGTAGAGTTAGACTTTGATAACTCTGGATTTTCCTCAGTCGCCTCCTAAGCTTCAAAATGTAGGCCCTTGGAATCACTGACGAATCATAAAAGGATGAAACAGCTGTTTGATACAGTTGCATTCATAGTTTTGCTCTACTGTATCTAACTTAAAATTTGTATTCAAAGGTACTATTCACTTGTGTATTTCTGTACAATCAGAAAACAGCAGAAACACTAGATCTTATGGAGGTCATCAGGACAAGACTTCATACAAATGAGGACAAAGCATAGATCATAATTGTATTTATTTATTTTTCATTTGCAACAACAAAACAATCAATTAGTCTACCAAAGTAGACTTTCATCAGACAGAAATATTCCAACATCAAAATATATGTATTTATTACAACAGAAATAAGTAGTCCAATATTATTATTATCAAACCTATCCTTAGAATCAAAAGAAATCTTCCATTCCGGCTCATTACAACAAAACAATAGACAAATTCGATCCCTAGCAAAGGATATTGCAAAAAAAACAATGACTTCTCGTACAATTTGTAACAACAGATAGAATTAAAACAGAAATATTTTACCACAAGAATACAGTAACGTTGCATTTCCAGACAAACTTATATCATCAATACAACAGAAATAGTTTATCATAGGAGTACAGTAATGTTGTTTCCAGACAATATTGCTATATTCCACCGTCATGTAGCATTTACAGTAAATCATTTAGATTTTGTAAATATTTCATTTCGCAAACTTATCTCTTCAAACATATTCGAGAATGCATGATTTCATGAACTGTTACCTAGAAATCGCTTTAAATTCAAGAATGATCAGGTATTAGCTATATATCCTCCGATATCGGAAATCGAATCAGCATGGGTGTGATCAAGAATGGTTTTTGTATAAATAATCGTGAGGGATTTGATTTTCGTGACTGACTTTTCTTGCATATTAACGCGAAAAAAACACACTCGAAATATAAGTAAGCAGTTAGCAGATAATGCCGGTACAAAATACTTATATCATTACACGAAAGTTGATAAAGCATCATGACAATGTGGACTTAGATTTTGTATTGATACTGGCATAAATTTGTAAAATTTCATTCAATATATTTACATGTACATGTAGAATGATTACCTTTGAGTGATTTCCATTTCTACTGATATCCTCGTATCAGGGATGTATAATACATATATGTCCCTGTGTTAGTGGGTTAACTACATACAACAATCCTGAAGTTATCACTACATGTATGTAACATTACAACAAACATAACCTATGTGAATATTTGCCTCTTGATATGGTCTAATCATATGGCTGCATGGATCTATCTTTTTCTTATGTTAGAATATGAATGAAACAGAAAAGATAACTTTTCAGCTTTAAGGTATTACCCATCTCACTTCACCCATCTAAAATAAGGGAATCCTTGCAGCTACAAAGACCATTTAACATTAAATGTACATCGTAACAAGAAAACATGATATTCTTAGAACACTGTCTCAAAATCCTATATATCAGGATGGTACTTTTCTAGCGCTGTCCACAAATCGTGTCAATTTGGATTCACGCGTTTTAGCCGCTTGAAGTGATACGGGTTTCACCTGTATTCCAAATCTGTGACTTGTACAATAGGTAAAAGTGACATATGCTAACCATTATAGAGAAAGAATTGTCTACGTCACACAGTTAGAAATCTGATCGCAGTGCCTTATAAAATGAATATTGGCACAGTTCATTAGTAAAATGGATCATCAATCGAGGAAAAAAAACGGTTTACACTAATTAATTAATAAAATAAAGGAAGATTGACCACTGTCCACGCACCAAAAATATCTGTCGGGTATCGAGTGTAGAAATCAGGAATACACTTAATCTCTTACCATGGTATCGACTGAGTTTATAAAAGGTTCGTTATCAACCAAATCTGAATATACTAGCTACACCATCTGTGATAAAGGAAACCCCTACAGTAGTAACATGTTAATCTAGAATATGTAACATTAACAAATAAGTATAAACATGTTTTATACTAATCAAATAGTTGTCTACACATCAAATTTCCTGCTCTTAATATTCTTCATTCAAAACCACATCTTAAAACATTCACTGACCAAATAAAATAAGCCATACACTAAAAACTCACAAAATTTATATCAAACATTTAGCAATCAAGTTTACCTGACCATAACGGAATCGAGGTCTGCCAACCCAATTTTGTATTGTGTTTTGAATTTGATGGACACAGTTGGATAAAATTTCACATTGTATGTTTTTGGCAATATTGAAAACAACAATAATTATACCAATCTCTCCCAGAATGCATTGCGGTATTGTGACTGTTAAGGAACGACAACTCTGGTAGAGATTTTGATTAAGCAACAGTTTCATTTTGTTATACTTAATTAACAGCAGATAGTTAAAATAATTTAATTTGATTGTCCCTGAAACTTATCAAACAGAATTAAACATGAATTTTCACTTAATGATAAGACAGCGAGTGGCTTTGCATAAAGAGACTTAAAACATTACAAAAATACAAAGATCTTTATATACAAACAAACGATATACAATTTTTTGTTATCATATTGCAAATTCAAATAATTCCATACAAAAAAATCTTAAAATGAAAACAAGTGCCTAGATGATAAAAAAAAATATGAACTTTCATATATTATGATTCCTGTGAATGTTTGGTGATGTGAGTGAAGCATATATACTGGGATTGAGATACTGCAATTTGGTTACAAGTGAAATATCTGCTCACACTTATCAAAATCAAAAGATCCTATCATTGTGATTTTGTTTTCCTCTGGTATGACTTTCAACATAACAATGTATATATTTAAACACCATTTTGATTATTTTCACTTCATTTTTATCAGATCTATTTAAATGATAAAGTGGCTATTCAAATAATGAAATAACGATGCCAGATTGTACATTTAGCTTTTAATGAAACATTATGTGGTTATTTATATAATGGATTTAAATATGATTCCTGATTGTGACATTTTAAATGTAAGGTAATCTGATTTCAACATTTATTTCACAGTCTAAGCAGGCCTTAATTAATATAATTCATATCAGACTGGACTGAAATGATCAGTTGGGTTGGTGACTATTTAGTACACTGTTACCATGGCAACCTATGAATGTATGAAAATAGATTTGAGTCCAATTAAACATATACGATAAGGCACCAATTACAGGACGAATACAGCAATCAGAAAAAAGTCATGCAAGCGTGTTTGAATATATATACATTTACCGATGATACATACATACAAATGTACTCCAAGCCGAATGCCAACATAACAAGTTTTCAAATCGCATGGCTAAACATTTGCTATCAAGCATGTGAAAAATACCATTTATTTTCCAAATCGATTTTCCAAAATCACAGAGATGTCCTTATCAAAAGATAAAGAATATGAAACTTGTTTTGAAATCTGAGGTCTGTCTCTTGTTCAGTATCCCTTCTAACTGTAGAAAACATCTCTAGTTGATTAATGGAGATAACCTTGAATGTGTTTTAAGGAATTTACCTTGTAACCATTTGAAAATTGCTGAAATACAGACGGTTGGAATGTACATTTATTTCTATCAGCTTAATATTTCATATAGATTTAATGCATATTACTCTACACAAACTTTTAAAGATAGTTATAATAACGGTTTGTAGAGATCATTAAGAGTATTGCAAAAGGGAGACAACCGCCACAAAATAGATTTTAAAAATCAATAACAGAAGCGTGATTATTGCGTATATGAGGACTTCCACGATTAAAAGACGATGGAAACAACAGAGATATAGAAAATTCCAAAGACCTGTCAATGTCATTGTTAATTTATTTTTGTTTTACCTCCTATTAACAGCCAGGTCATTTCAGGATGTGGCAAGTTTCAGTGGTGAAGGAAATCTGAGTTCTGGGAGAAAAAATTCAGCCAGTACTTGGCAACTGTCCAACGTAGGCCTAGAACCCATGATCCAGAGGTGGAGGGCTAGTGGTTAGGGCGGTCAAACGCATCCCATCAATGTCATAGTAAGCGAACAATGAAAGATTTGCATTAAACCTTAAACCTGAAAAGTGGTCAGATTGACTAAAATTCTGTACAGTAAAAGAATGATAGACTGTTATGGATTCGATCTTCCTTATTTCTCTGTGGGAATTTATGTCAAATATGATATCAAATTGCAACTTTCCGCTAACTAAAACAGAATAAAAATCAAACCATTGAAAGCTGTTCATGCATGTGGTGTGACAAAAGATTATATTTATGAAGCAAGTGATATGATCATAATGAATTCTGATCGGGCAAAATTTCATCTGGAATATAGCTACACTTCAATACAAAAGACAAAACAAATTATAAATATGATTATCAACCAATGAACTTATCATACATCGTAAAATCATTGGTGTTTATAGCACCATGTCTGCCATACAAAACAGAGAAACAGAAGCAAAGAGACATACATGTATAATCTGGGATACAAATAGGTGATAATATCATGAGAGTTTATTAAGGCATTCACCAGATCATTTTTTATATTCATATTTTTGCAAAGTCGACTGCAATTTGTTTTTTTTCAAATCTTAAGCTCAAGTATGAAAACACTAACTAAATGTGTATATACTGTAAAGATTTTGAGTTCTCATTTTGGCCTGTTGTGGTAAAAATTGGCACCAAAGAATTAAGTTTTGATTGATGAAACTACAATATGATTATCAAACTTGATAATACTTTTATTTCACTAGGTTAATTCATCAACTCAGCAAATAATAAAGACAAACTTAAATTGTACACTTGGATTATGCAAATAATTTATCACTCAGTACATGGAGCAAATCTATTCAATGGAAGCAAACGTTTGACTTTATCAGAAGCTCTGCATTTCGTTCATGAAACTGGGATCAAAATCTCGTTCGCTACAAATTGCTTTATTCTGTCTCGTCAGATCTGCTGGCCACGAAATATTTTGCAAAATGGCATCTTATCCGATTTTCTTCCTGATGTACATATATAACCAAGTGGTAAAATCATTTACATGATTCAAAGATTTTTGAAATACAAATAGACAATGGCTATGCAATTATGACTATCATTTATAAGGAAAACATTTATTACCAGTGTATGTTCGAGGCTCCAGCTGACATTCTGTAACATCTCATTGTTGGCTTTCCCCTCAAATGAGATTTTATTTTACAGAATATCAGCCAGCAAATAAGATTACATGCTCTTGAAATGAAAAAATAAATGAGTATACCGTTCTTCTGGGTACAAAATAACAATTATACTGTTTGGTACAAGTTACTATTTACACAAATTAAAATAACTAAACATGCATACCTGCCAACCATTCTTATATATAACGAGCCTCCTGATTTTATATTTCTAATTTTTCTATTTTCAAGAATTGTTTTTACTAAAATATCATATTCTAAGATCTAACGATTTCTTTTGAATGGACAACACAAAAGACGCCATTTACAGGTCTTATTTCTTTGCTAAATGGTATATATATTTATATGAATTTATCAATATATTTTTAGTCTTGAAATATGTAATGTAAAATATTCCTCATGTTGATTCTAAAACAGTTGGCAAGTATGAATATGTATACATTTTCATAAAACTAATGGAAAATTATAATTTAAAAAAAATATGAGTTAATTGTATGATAAAGATTAAATGATTTCAATAAGAATTCCTCAGGTACAAATTTTTACCCTTAAGTGACATTAATTGTCAGTGGGAAGTAAAATAAAACAGATCATAAAATCACATACTCATCTACAAAACAACAGTTGTAAACAATAACAGTTGTAGATTTAACCTGACCACATGGTATAATTAAGTACCAAGTCCATTAAAGCATCACAGAAAACAACAGCTATTTGACCTTTTTATCATGGAGTTGTAACCTAGAATATAAAAACCTAGATAGCAGACAGGATACTGTTCTTGATGAAGGTATCATACCAAGAACAGCTGCAAACACATCTCTTCATTTAAGTAACAATCCTGGACTGTAGAAATGACACTTCTCTCCATTTGAAACTTTACAGTAACA
Source organism: Ylistrum balloti (assembly GCF_031769215.1). Lineage (NCBI taxonomy): Eukaryota > Metazoa > Mollusca > Bivalvia > Pectinida > Pectinidae > Ylistrum > Ylistrum balloti. The sequence continues at coordinate 648,263 of NW_026782307.1, read as the reverse complement.
ATCCTGGACTGTAGAAATTACATATCTCTCCATTTGTAACTTTACAGTAACAATCCTTGACCGTAAAAACAACACCTCTCTTTATTTGTAACTTTACAGTAACAATACATGACAGTATAAACAACCCCTCTATCCATTTGTGACTATACCGTAACAATCATTGACTCTAGAAATGACACATCTCGCCATTTTTAACTTTACGGTAACAATCCTTGACAATGTTAACAACACCTCTCTATATTTGTAACTTAACAACACCTCTCTGCATTTGTAACTTTACAGTAACAATCCTTGACAGCGTAAACAACGCCTCTCCCCATTTGTAACTTTACAGTTATAATCCTTGACAGTAGAAACAACACTTCCTGCCATTTTTAACTTTACGGTAACAATCCTTGACAGTAGAAACAACATCTCTCTATAGTTTTAACTTTACAGTAACAATCCTTGACAATGTTAACAACACCTCTCTATATTTGTAACATAACAACACCTCTCTCCATTTGTACCTTCACGGTAACAATCCTTGACAATGTAAACAACACTTCTCTCCATTTGTAACTTTACAGTAACAATCCTTGACAATACAAACAACACCTCTCTATATTTGTAACTTTACGGTAACAATCTTTGACAGTACAAACAACACCTCTCTATATTTGTAACTTTACAGTTACAGATCTTGACACTCAGTTATTTTGACTGACGATTGTTTAAGCTAAAAATGCTAAAATAAGGACACTTTTAATAGTAAAGACCGGTATCAATAGAGTACATCTCTCTTTTTTCAATTTCATAATTAAACATCAAAACAAATATCAATATCATTGTAAATATTTTACACAAGAAATCTCCACCAGCAGAGTAATCATATGTATAAACCCCACTCCCCGATCTTTGTCATATTGGCAATCCCCTCTTTCCAAAATCTTTTTTCCAAATAGATGTATACTCCCATCCCCAATATTTTTCCCACATAGATGTATGCCCCACTTCCTAATCCTTCCATATAAACCTCCTATCCCTCACGCCCAAAACCTTACTTTTTTCCCCAGATAGATATGTATACTCTCCACTGCAAATCCCTATATATATATAGACTCCTACCCCTGATTCATCCCATATAGACATATACCATAGTTTATTTTATTTCAAGAAACATAAAGTGTGACTTTTGACCTTTAAACCTTGACAGACAACCAACAATATGGTAAAACATTTAACCAGATGTAGAACTTGATATTGTAATAATGTTATGTGAAAAAGAAATATGTCTGTAAAGAAAATATCTTGTACAAGTGCTTTCTGTTTCGCACAGACAAAGTGACCATTCCCCCTATAATATGGATATAATGAATATAAAGGATTCTGCTAAGTATTGTCCTATTTCTTTTGAAATTGAATTTCATCGTCAAATATACATTACTCTTACAAACAAAGCACTCCTTCCTTCAATAAACATTAGTTGTTTATTGATGATGAATGTTTATATAAATATGATATTTATCTGAATACCTCTTCAGATTTCCATAATTATAACAAAAGACTCTAATTATCATATATTTATACTGAATATTTCATCAAATCTCCTTTACAATGACAAATATCTCAAAACATGACATTTATATTGCAATTTGTTAAAATCTCCAACAACATGACAAATCTTTTAAAATATGACCTATCTATACTGAATTTCTCTTCAAACCACACAACATGACAAATCTCTTAAAATATGATATATTTATACTGAATTTCTCTTCAAATCTCCTAAACCATGACAAATCTCTTAGAACATGACACATTTATACAGAATTTCACTTCAAACCCTACAATATGACAAATCTCTTAAAACACAACATTCTCTTAAAATTTGACATATTTATACTGAATTTCTCTTATAATCTCCTAAAACATGACAAATCTCTTAGAACATGACACATTTATACAGAATTTCACTTCAAACCCTACAATATGACAAATCTCTTAAAATATGATATATTTATACTGAATTTCTCTTGTAATCTCCTAAACTATGACAAATCTCTTAAAACATGACATATTTATACTGAATAACTCTTCAAATCTCCTGACAAATCTGTACATCTCATCAAATCTCCTAAACTGTGACCAAATCTCTTTAAACACGACATATATACTGAATAATACTTAAAATCTCCTTCACAAAGACATATATTTCGAAATGACATAATTTTACTGAATTTAACTGGAAATCATATCACTGACAAGACTCTCTTAACATGACAATATATACTGTATGTTTCTTTATATCTCCTGCTTACAAATTTATACTGTTTTTTTTCAAATGGCCGTAAAAATACAAGGATCTTTAAACATGACATAACTGTACTGAATATCTTCACATGATAATACTGAATACATTATGAATTCATGCATCCTGTCTCCATAAACATGACACATTTGTAAAGAAAATTTTCTTACAAATAACATTTCTCCTTATCAATTGATCCTCTTACATGTTAATCACGAGACATATATACATTACATAGAATGAAAATCTCTTATGATCTCCTTACAGAATAGTCAAACCTGTCTTCACGACCACTTTTATACATCGGCCACCTGTCTATAGAAGCCACTTTTTTGGTTCCCTATGTAATGAAATTCATAGTTATTGAGCCTCTATATAAAGGTCAACTGTGTATAGAGGCCTTTTTTCTCTGATACATTGAAAAGTCTCTCTAGACAGGTTTGACAGTACTCTTAAAAAAAGACAATATGTAATAATAGCCTTGACCATAGCAAATCCTATGTTGACATTCCAACCTCAATAGACTGAAGAGCTTCATGACATTCCAACCTCAATAGACTGAAGAGCTTCATGACATTCCAACCTCAATAGACCGAAGAGCTTCATGACATTCCAACCTCAATAGACCGAAGAGCTTCATGACATTCCAGCCTCAATAGACTGAAGCGCTTCACATTGGGAATATATTTACAAACAGTATGACTAGAAACAAATGCATCAATATCCGTAATTATTGTTCAAAAATAAAATACAAAATATGAATACTTTATAATAAAAGAAAACATGCTTGCAAAATACAACATAGGACATGATTCTGCAACTGTTTTCCTGAGATTCAGTATTATCAATATAACAAGAATACAAGTAGGACAATAAAAAGCATATTTATGTTCATTTTGTACGATACATGTACAGATTAAAATATTCTTTTCAAAACATAATTTATGTAAACTCTTCAAATCATGACACACAATATAATGTGAAGGGTCTCCGGTAATTTTAACTCTCATGAAGTCTTTAAAATCAAATGCTCCGGCAATTTGAAATGAAAAGAAGGCATCATCATGACATATGTTTGCATGCAAAAAAAAAAAAAATCAACCTTATTTACACAATCAGAAACTAATTTATACAATTAGTGACTAATAACCTAATTAGATGATCTAAGACCACCAGGCACTGTAGTGGACGTTACAGGTACATAAAATATGATAAAACATAACATCAATGTTAAAAGTTGTTTGGCTATAACTCAGGATTAAGATCATTTATCATTTCCAAGATGTTTCCAATTTTTGTTAAATACTGCAAAACCATTAATTTTCGTGGGGAATTTATTTTCATTGAATTTTTGGGTACTCATAATCCATGAATTTATATGTCCACAAAATGATAAAAAATGAAAGTAGACATGGATTATAATACTATTACAAGTGAATATTGTGATCAAGATTTATCAACAAAAACATATGTTTTAGGAAAAAAAAATATATAACAGTATATATTTCAGTATTCTATTACATCCACCAATTTATTTACAAATAATTTCATCCCATCCATAACTATGTGTGTAAAACATAAAATTGATGAATGTTTTAAAATCAACATATTGCAGGACTTGCATGTTTATATATATTTATGTATTATGGCCATCAATTATCATCAGGATAATTGACATTACATTAACAAACGAAAACAAACATCCCAAGAAAAATTCCAGTACAAAATCTTCTTGCCTCCAGAACTCCAAAATAAATCACTTCTAAGCATGGTTTGGACTCTTCCTTATTGCCTCTAAGTAATTAATGGAGCCCTAGGGTGGGATAGATAATTTACTAGAATAGCCCAAAACAAAACCTGGAGTCCGGGGAGGGACAGATGTTTTACTGGAATAACCCTAAACAAAACCTGAAGTCATGGGGTGGGGTAGATAATTGACTAGAACAGCCCTAAACAAAACCTAGAGTCCTGGGGTGGGACAGATGTTTTACTGGAATAGTCCTAAACAAAACCTAGAGTCCTGGGGCGGGATAGATGTTTTACTGGAATAGCCCTAAACAAAACCTAGAGTCCTGGGGTGAGACAGATATTTTACTGGAATAGCCCTAAACAAAACCTTGAGTTCTGTGGAAGGACTGATGTTTTACTAAGAAAACCATGAAACATGTGTATATAGAATCTTTCATTTACAGTACCCATATTGTTTGTGATTTCAATATGGACAATATCATAGAAGTTTATCTGATTTACAAACACTATCTTATAAAAATGAGTTAATTATTTTACACAAGCAATGCATTTATAGTGAGAACTTCTATTACTATTTTCTGAAATGATAATGAAATTCTTCAATTTTTTTTTTCAATGTATCATAAACAATATGCCATCATACATTATCCCCCCCCCCCAAAAAAAAATGCTATACATTTTACACAGATTAATGTAATTTATTACATTATCCATTTAGTATTTTGTATGAGCATTTTTAAATGTTTTATTTCACGTATGTAAAAACATAATGTTTTCAACAGTAGTTGTAGTATTACATAGCAGATTTTATTTTCATTTCTAACTTGCTATATCTAATTGTAGTCTAAATACACCTATGTTTTAGCCAATACGACACAGAGCCTATGATGACAAGTAACATTTAAACTTGTGTATCAGACAGTAGTGATTAGTAAAATAATGGTCGAACAAACATTATTCAGACACTTGTCCTCTAAGCACAAAGATTAATTCCAGGATTAAATGAAATATATCCCTGACCATTTCAAGTCAGGATCAACATGAAATATGACACACAGATCTGTAAACATCAGATCTTCGAACTGAACAACAAAACAATAAATTGGCACTCGACAATAATGCATACAAATAGGCAATTTCACCTTCGATACAGTTACGACTGATTCTAATAATTGCTGTTTTGCAATCCATAATGTGTGTCATATATTTCAAAAAGGTTATGTATGATACATTATACACTTGCATTTTACTCAGTTCAATATATTTCTTGAAATGTGCTTATTTTTGATACAATTAATCAAGAAATGTATCGTGAACATTCAAACATTTATTTCAATCTAAAAAAAAATGATAAACAGAAGCTCCTTTACCATAATCAATGCTTGCGTTCAACATTCATACAATAGTGATGGTCCCTATATAGTGTTAACATTAAAACTAATCCTTCTGTTCATACATTATTGAACACGACTGATAAACTGGACGGGGGCTACATATATTATTTCCAGCAATTTGACACATATATTGCAATAGTATGAGAATGACCTTCAGAAGTTGCAATAGTATGAGAATGACCTTCAGAAGTTATGAATTAGCACATGCAATGGAAAAGTAATTAAATTCAGTTCACACTTAAGTATGTTGTCTTCAAGGAAGTATCATGAACATTCCCTATGTCTTGCTTTATTCTCTATTCCCGATAATTTAAGGGTGTTGAATAATCTAGATTCAACATTTTGCTAAAATTTGGTTCATGCATACAAAATCATTTATATCACATTTACAAAAATCTTTGCATATTGTTTTCTTAATTTGTGGTCAACAAATTCTTCAGAGGGTAATTTGATTTAATGATATGGGCAAAAACAAACAAACAAACAAACAAACAAACAAAATCTGTTCTTTAACCCCTTTTACATTCAGTACCCAAATGGAATCTGACCTGTGGGTTTTTAAGGATTACTTACGCAAACATCAGCATTATGTGATATTTAATTTTGCCTTTTCCCCCTTTTTCATCACAAGAATATGCTAACATACAACCCAAGAAATTGATCAGTGCTGTTACTTTCATACTGGTTCAGGATGTCACTCCTCACTTGAATATCTATCAGGTATGCAGGGCGATTGGAAAATAGGGACAAGCTAAGTAGGGGGACAATTGCAACAAGCTTGTAGTAAGTTAAGATAAATTATTTATGAATCGTCAACCGGTTACGTCCAGAACTGTGGGCTTCATCTGGGGATTGAATAGGAGTTGTCTTTCTTACATGGCAAACCATTACAATTTCAAAGAAGACTATTTTCAAATCCTGAATGAGTCATCTCATCTTGGACAGAAAGTGATAAGTGGACTAAACAGACAGTCAACCAAATTTGCTGCCTTTCCCCATCCCGACGCGTAGCATCCATTTTGAGGGTGAAAGAATGAGAAAAATAAATAAAAAAAACAGATTTGAAATTTGAATCATTGAAAAAAAAAAAAAAAAAAACTTTTAAAGCAAAGTATGTGATGCTAACATGATTTTGGTGTCGAGGCTACAAGGACTAAACATGAACCTTATACAGCCTATAATGAAGCTGTTGTTGTCAAGGCGACGAGGACTAACAGGCACCATGTATACACTATAATGAAGTTGTCAATGTGTTATTGGAGTTATCTAGACTCTCTGCCCTTGATTCAGGACTTTCAAGGTCACATTTTTTTATACCGCTCATTGACAACTTGTGACAGTTGTCAGAGAAATAATTTCCACTGTTCATTTCAGCAACAATATTTTCTCCATTCAAAATGGACTCTTTTTTACACTCTGCTGACATGTTGGTATCCACTTCTCTGAAGCTACTGTCAGCTGGCTTATTCTGATCTGTAGCAATCTTTGCTGACGTAGTGCGATACAGACGTAAGGAAAGAAAGATAAAGAATGCTGTGACCACGTTCGCACATAACATGATAGCCATAGCCAAGTAACTCATCTTCTCGTTGTTGTAGAAGAAACATGATCCCTCATTCTCGCAATCCGTCTGCCACAACAGACAAGCCAGGTCAATCAACTTCCCGAATACGATAGGCCCTGGGATAAACCCTGAAAAAACAAAAAAGTGCAGTTTGTAAAATATGTGTCTCCTTGCAGGCAAATGTATTTAAGCTGAATGTAATTTTGTCTACAATGTACCTAGTTTGTAATTTGTATTTAAAGTAGCTATTTCCTTGTAAATCTTTTGTGTACACACCTTTAACACAGTTTTGTTTAGAAATGAAACATTCAGGGATTTATAAAATGCTGTATTGTTCAGTGAATATACCCATGTCATTTAATATTTTTCATATCAACACATGTGACCTTTAGTGATGCCAGGTAGAAATTAATTAGTGACGTTACCATAGAAACCAAACATATAAAACCTAATTATTTCAATTTCATTATGTGAAATGCTTTGCATTCTTGATGTGATGTCATAGAGGTATAAAAGGAGAATTTTCCTCTGTAACCTTACACCAGTGTAAGTCTAGATACAGATGTCTCGAGAAAAATTTGTTCAGAATACGATGATGTGAGTGGTGGATTATAACACAATATTCAACAGCAATATCTTGGAAGTTATTGTGAACTGTGTCACCATAACATTTGGTGACCCATGGAATATCAAAATTGATGATGTTTAAAATCTTTTTGTGACACCAAACTCTCACATAAAGTGCCAACAACACATCTGCATAGTGAGTTGTCTTATCCTTGGGAAAGACAAATCTATCTTTGGAACCATGGAAAGTGTTGATGCTCCTGTTAAAGGTAAACAAAATTCTAACTGAAAGGACCATTACCTAAATAGCATATTTCACAATAGTCAACTTACCAAGGCATCTGGATACTGTCCACTGAATTCCCAGAGAAAATGCTCTCTGCTTGTGAGGCACACATCTACAAAACATTATAAAGATATTCAACGATGAAGTTACATAAAAAAGGGGACATAACTGTGAGATAAATACCTCTGTGATCATCTACTATCTTATACAATTTTGTGCAACTCATTTTGATTATAATCTTAACACTTAGATTTACTTGTGACATCAAGACAACATAAAATAAAAATTAGTGAAAATGTGTCAAGCAGTTCTGGGAAAGACATCTTTCAGCTCATCAAATGTTGACAATTTACATTATACCGCTGACAAACTGAAGACAGAATCGCTCAGTACACATCAATGGAAAATTTGTCCTGGACCTAACAATACTGAAATCATATATGCATTTTCATTTGACACTTCCAAATGTCCTTTAATATCAAAAATCAACAACATTTACTCATTTAGAAAATTTCTAAAAAAGCATTACAATAACTACTTGTAACTAAGGCACAGCTTACAAATGTTTGTAGTCCCTTCTGAATTAAACCAGCTATAACTGACAATAAAAGTAAGAATTTACATCAGCTAAAATTCCATAATTGCAGTGAAAGAAAGAGGAAGTCTTTATTCAATTATTCACTTTTCGTTTCTATTTATACAAATCGACATCAATTTTCAATTTACTTCCACAGAGAAGAAACGAACAGCTTCATATTTAGCATTTTTATGACTTAAAATTTATGAGTACACAAAGATATTTATTAAAAGTGAAAAAAGTATTATCTTTCGTTTACCGTAGAGTTGCAGTCAGAGCTGGTATGGCGACCATGAACTTGGTAAGTACAAAGATGGTACTGAGGATGAGAAATGGAGACAGAAGTGTACATGTACTCTCACATGTGCCCTGTTGAGCCTCAAACACTGCTGATCCTACAGCCTCCACACAGGAACAGTTACGATATGACTGCAAAAAGATTCAGAACAAGTTACCACATATAACGACAGAAAGGGAAAGTACAGTGAACTAATGACAGAAAGGGAGGTAATTATGCACATTTTTTATTTGTTTTTACAGGGTTAAATATTCTTACAATAGCTAGGGTCATATAAGGTACAATGTCATGAGGGAAATCAAGAGTTGAAAATTAACGACAAAAAAAAAACAGCAATACAGGAAATAAAAGGAAACAAGAGGCCCATGGGGCCTTAACATTCACCTTGACAGTCATCTGGCTAGTACAACAGATATATGACACACAGGTAACAGCAATAGTGGGAACAATCATTTGCATATAAAACAGCTTTAGCAATAGACAGCTCTTTTACCAGTAAGGGGAAAAATAATCTTCCCTTCTTTTTCTCAACATTTCCATATAATTTCTGAATAGTGGCATCAGTGGAACTATGGAAGAAGCTTCAAAATGTCCCAATGGTAGAACTGGAGAAATAGTTTCAAATATATATGATTCATGGAAAACAGGATTTGGAAATCATAATACCATCTGGCCACCATGGCTACAATGTAGAACTTTTGACATAACCTAAAGATGGCAACACTTTGTTAGCTTCCCTTCCATAACATTCATTCTCACAAATTTTCAGCTCAATGGGAAATGAAAAGAAATTTAAAATGTGTTTTTCAAGACGGCTGCCATACTGAATTTTGGACCGACCTCAAAAATAACATTTGGTCAGGACAATCTCAGGGTCATTTTAGGTAAGTTTCAGCTTAATCCCACAGGTAAAACTTAAGAAGTTTACAATGTAAAAACTGTAGGTCTGGCAGACAGCAGACATGCTGATTATAACTCATCCTGAGGTCAGATGATCTGAAAAGCATGATTTCAAGTGTTGTAATGGGGGCAGAATATCTATTCAGGTCTCTTCAATTTCCCTTTGTGGAGGAAAACACACAGTAGGGGTAATTATATATATAAATATACTGACCAGAAGGAATTATTTGTATAACTTCAAATGATCGAGGGGAGGTAATTTTAGGTATAATTCTACTGACCAGGAAAACATATTTATATAACTTCTACTGATCAAGGGGGAGATAATTTTAGGTATAATTCTGCTGAACAAGAGAAGGTATTTATATAATGTCTGCTGATCCAGGGGAAGGTAATTTCATATATATTTCTACTGACCAGGAGAAGGTATTTATATAACTTCTTATGATCCAAGGGGAGGTAATCTTAAGTATTTTACTATTCCATGAAGTATAATTCTACTGGCCAGAAGAAATCATTTGTATAACTTCTAATGATCAAGGGGGAGGTAATTTTAGGTATAATTCTACTGACCCAGGGAGATGTCGTTTTGTCAATGTTATAGCAGCCAGCATAACACGGGGAGTAGAAAGTGATTCCATCAACACCACATACAGGATTGTAGTTATCAGCTTGGGTACAGCTACAGTTCTGGTAACAACTGTCAGAGCGAAAACTACCCAGGAATTTGGTCCTGAAATAAAATCATTATTCATTTTTATTTGTCAATCAAGATTTTAAAGACTTTAACCAAAAAGAATATGATTTCTACAGAAAAATTATTGAAATGATTCATAAGTTCTCAATATAGGTAATACCTACCCTGAGGAGCTAGGTACACCGTACTCGATATTGACACCAGCAAAGGGTACGCTGGGACAGTGAATGAGGAGAAACAGCCCCAGGACTGTGGCCATCGACATCAGTCCAACACAGAGTTTGAGGATTCCTCTCACAGACAGATTAAATCGCTTTACAATGAACCCACCCATGAACGTGCTTAATCCACCAGCCGGAATAATAGCTGCCCCTGTAAAAAGTGATCGTGTTAAAAAATGTTTTCATTTTTCTTATGATAAAAAATTATTTGTTAGCCTCATTTCATACAAATGTCCTATTACATCACAAATGATATTATAGAAATTTATATTTTCTGTGTTAAAAGCGATATTTTGTGACTTTTGAACATTTTAGTTGTTTAATATAAAATCTGCTACTGTTATATTAGTGTTATCAATTATTATATAGTAAAATAGGAAATTAGAGTTGCCATGGAAACTGAAGTTTTATATCATAACCAGAATTGAAATTAAAATCAAATTACATTTTGATGACTAAACTGTCACTTTCATTATACAAATGACCAGTTTGATACATACATGAATTTGCATTATGGTAAACAGTACATAACAGATGGGAAGCAAATAACAGAACTTTTCTGTCATAGTATAATTCTATGTACACTAATATAGAAAATTGTTTTAATTAAATGAGTTTCTCAGTATTACAATATATTACCTACGACATATTTCATGGTTACTTTTTGTACAACATGTCTCTATGTGTAAAGCTGATCATGAAAATATGAGCTATAATTAAGAGAGGTTTATCTCACCAACATATAGGGCTGCTGTTGCGGCTGGCAAACTGAATTGAACCTCTGCAAACTTGGGCAGAAATGTGGACGACCCTGCCAGCACAAAACCTGAAAAAGACAAATAAATTGATCACAATGAGACAGAAATCAATGAACCAGTGATAGATTTTCTAAAAATAGAAAAAAATATTAAAAAACTTTTATTTTCTCTCTATTTACACAAAGTTGTCATCTCTTCATAGACATGTAAAGAATGCCACAGAAAAAGTTTGGTCAAAATCAATCAAACAAACAATGCTTAATGACACCAACGACACCAACAATGGAAAATGGACAGTGTGAATCTATATCAGCGTGTAGGTCCTCGTTGGAAGCAGGTCAGCTAAATAAGACTGTTACTATACAAAATTTGATACTTAATGATAGTTCAAACAGTCAGCACTAATAGCATTTATTACTTTACACATACCCTCAGTTGTTTCAGCCAAGGTCAGGAACACAAATGTAGGGTTCATGAAGAGAACCCTGAAAGATTTATATACATCCAAAATCCCAGTTTTTCTCTCCCCAATCCCTTCTCCCTCCCGTTCTCCATCCCCAAGGGATCTGTCCAACTGACCCCCTGTCTTATATGTCTCCTTCTCGCGCCCTTCCTTGTAGTCTGTCGACTCTGAAAATAATTGTAAAACCATTATGACAGATAAAGACAAAGATGATATATGATTATACAGATACAGAAAGAGATATGTAGGTAGTTTTTTGTTATATAGAGGTGGTCTTTATAGACAGGTTTTTTAAAAAAATATAAACGATCATTATAGACAAGTATTTGTTGTATAGAGGGGATCTTTGTATACAGGAAGTTTGCTATATAATGGTGTCATTTATAGACAGGTATTTGTTGTATAGAGGTGACCTTTATAGACAGGTATTTGTTGTATAGAGGTGACCTTTATAGACAGGTATTTGTTGTATAGAGGTGACCTTTATAAACAAGTTTTTAGCTGCACAGAGGTGGTCTTTTACATTGCATTGGTTGTTTAGATGTGGCCTACATAGACAGGTTTTATATATATATATATATCCTGCTACAGGTTGTAGGGAGGGAACTGTAAAAAATGATATTCTTTACAATATTAACATATTCTTTACAATATTAACATTCTTTGAAGATTAGACATTAAGGGACATGTATACCTACTTGGTAACATTCTGGGGAAACCCATCAACGGGATAGACATAATAACAGCCAATATAGCACCAAAAAGGAAGCCCACCCACCAAGCACCAACAAAACGAGAACTCTCGGAGTTTATAGTCACCCTGAAAAGGAGAGAACAAAGCAATATTAATCTACAAAACTGATCTTATCAATCATTCTCAAGGTCATATACTAACAGAATAAACTACCATGATATATATCTGTAAAATGAAAGTATACACATATTAGTTTTATATCAGAATTAACAACAATGATATATATCTGTAAAATGAAAGTACACATGGTGTGTTTAATGTTTACTGGTGTATGTGAACTGCATTTTTTAACAGGTACGTCAACATCATACGCCATTTAAGATATCTGTAAAAAAAACTTAATTACACACTAGTAAATAACAAAAAAGGAAAATTATTTCTTTATTGTACTTACGTTTGTATTCTGTCTATGTCAACATAATACGACAGCGATACAGCACCAATGATGTAGCCAGCAGCAGGACCCAGTACATTACAACAATGATATATACCTGTAAAACGAAAGCAAACATATTTACGTACTTACAGAATAAACAACAGTAATATATATCTGTAAAATGAAAGTAACAAATATATTGGTATACATATGGACTAACAGAATTGAATATAACATATAATATCATTGTAAAATGAAAATGTATTAAGGAGTGTTGACAAGATTAACACCAGAAAAACATGTCATTTTAAACAGTTTGATCACAGACGAGCAGTATGTAAAATTGTGCTAGAACAAAATATCTCTGAGAGATTTTGGTGCCCACCATTGTTTGGTCTCTATATGTCCTTTAAAAGTTGAATAAGTTTTCTTTTCACTTCTCATCTTTCCTTCATTTTTGTTCATAATTTCATAAAATGTGAAAATTCCTCTGAAAAAATTAACAATAATCTTTAACTGTCAAATATTGCAAGATGGTCATCTGTCCGCCATTCTATTCTCCTAATCAATCCCAAAATCAAAAGGGCCCCATCAGGGATCAAGGTAAACCTACATATGGAATTTGAGAAGAAATTCCATCTGGTATTACTCAAGAAAAAGAAATAACAAACTATGACTGTGAAATCTAGTGTAGCTGCATTTCAGTCTTTTCAGGTGGGTTTTTTTAGTCTCAAGGGGCACAACTTGGATCCAAGAAGAAGATACATATAAATTCTGAAAGATCCATCCAATATTTCTTCGAAATAACAATGACATACTTAAATAGTCACAATCCAAGATGTCTGCCTGTCAGCCATCTTTTTTTCAGTCCTAAAATTAGTAGGGTAAAAATCGAGACCAATGGGAACATATGTATGAAAATTTGAACAAGATCCATCCTGTGTTTCTCAACAGATAGTGATGTCAATTGTCAAAATCGAAACTGGTTGCCTCTCAGCCATTTTGTCTCTCTGAGTCCCAAAATCAACACAGCACAACTGGGAATTGAGGGGAGCATTCACATAAATTTTGATAAAGATCCATTCAGTATTTCTCTAGAATTATTGATCAATGATCATAAAAATTGTTTTACATACAGACAGACAACAGCAATTACATGTACCATATGGGTGTACAGCAATTTGGATCAGCTGATGGGCGATAACATACAGCTCAAAATATAAACTTAATTACAATAAAAATATTCTATGTGAACATAACTTCTTTATAGGTAGAGTAATTGTTTGTGAGTCCAGTACTTTGAACAAATATAAAGACTCCTATAAAGATATCATATTTGGGATATCAAAACTGAAAATTAAAATTCAACTGCCAAAATTATGGAAAATGTACTGAATTTGTGTGTCTTTTGTACAATTTTTTCATAAGAACATATACGATTTAAAGAGTACACAACATTCAATTTCTGATCAGTTTTTGTTTAAAGATCTAGACACGATCTATGAAGGATGAAACAGACAGATAAAACCTTAATCTAGAAATGTAATTGACCTAAATCTGTTTCAGGGGGTACATATCACTTAAAAGATATCCTGAATTTTTACTGCGTTAATTATTTTACAACATAATTCTTTGGATATATAGCCCTATAAAATGTATTTACATATTCCTTACAGACAGGTGAACCAACGCTGTCCTCTTAAAACCAAACCATGAGTGTTTACAGTCAAATATTGGCTCTCTCTTCGAAAGTGCACCCCATAAAAATAATACACAGACAAATAGATGTCCCTGTACGAACAGAATATTGTCTAGACATACAGACAAATAGATGTCCCTGTACAGACTGAGTTGACTAGACACACAAAAAATAGATGTCCCTGTACAGACACAGTATTGACTAGACACACAAATAGATGTTCCTGTATGGACAGAGTTTTGGCTGGACACACAGATTGGTACATGGAAAGACAGGGTGATGTACATGTGGACGGACTGATTGCATGGTGTATGAAGAGACAGTGATGACAGGACATACAGACAAAATGACATTACAGCCAGAGTGATGTATGGGCAGACAGATTGAGTGATGACTGGACAGAGTGATGTATGGACAGACAGACTGAGTGATGACTGGACAGAGTGATGTATGGTCAGACAGATCAAGTGATGACAGGACAGAAAGAGTGAGGTATGGACAGACAAAACAAGTGATGACTGGATGAGTGATGTATGAACAGACGGAGTGATGACTGGACAGACAAAGTGATCACTGGACAGACAAAATGATGACTGGACAGACAAAGTGATGACTGGACAGACAAAGTGATGACTAGCTACTCAGACAGTGATGACTGGACAGACAGAGTGAGTTATTGATACTCAGACAGAGACGACTGGACAGATGGATAACTGGACAGACAAAGTGATGACTAGCTACTCAGACAGTGACGACTGGACAGATGGATGACTGTATACTGATCACATCCATGCTCTTTCTTGATTCGCTAGCTGGTAGATTATATTAGAGGGCCCGATGTCCCTTAAAGGTCATCAGATGAACTCTCCTAGAAATTATCAGAAAGTCACAAATGGCAGGTTCTGTTCATGAAAACATTTGTGCAATCATGTTACAAAATGACTACTGTGGTTACCATGTTGAAGTTTTGATCAGACTGACAATAAACAACAATATCTGTTTCTCTTTCTTAACAAATTAAACCCCACCAAATATTGTTTCTCAATGGTGTGAATTAAACTTGAGAAGTAGTTCAGAATTTTTCTTCAAGATGAGTAATGTTAGATTTTGGACCAAACTAAAACATAAGATTTGGTGAGGCAATTTCAGAATCACTTCATGCATGTTTGATATCATTGCCACTCCCTGATAATGTTTCAGACTTCAAATTGGGTGAATTCCAACCAGGAGTAGCATTTTGAAGGAAAATACTGCCTAATTTTACTTAGTCCTTAGGTGTTGAATCAATTTTCTGAATTAAGAACGAATTACTCACCCTTAATGATGTTTCAGACAAAATCTAAATGAAATCTATTCAAGCCTTAAGGAAGAGTACTGTATTGATTGTCTAACTTCCAATTTGGGG
This sequence comes from Ylistrum balloti, assembly GCF_031769215.1. NCBI lineage: Eukaryota > Metazoa > Mollusca > Bivalvia > Pectinida > Pectinidae > Ylistrum > Ylistrum balloti. The sequence goes on along the minus strand of NW_026782307.1, from coordinate 632,265 downwards.
CTCTCTAAGTTCCCTAAGGGTCAAATAAACTTTCTGAATTTACCCCCAGTGATGCTACAGACCAAATTTGGTTTGAATCTATTGAGGTATAAAACAGAAGTAGCATTTTAAAGGAAAAGTTTACAGACTGCAGATTAGTGCATGGCGAACAGGAGACGGCATAACGACAAATGCCTGACGATAGTAAAAGGACCTGGAAATGGATATTGTTGGCAATGAGTGTCAATAAGTACAGAAAGGTGATGAATTTTACATAGATTTTGTGGAAGACTTACCTAGATACAAGGACGCTGAGCGAACAGGAACACTTTCATCCAAAAAAGGCTGTGCTAATGTAAATAAAGGCACACTTCCTACGCCCATTAATAGCATGGCTAGGTAGAACACATATTTGTAGTCGGAGACGGACAGATTACTAGTCGAGGCAGAATTGGCAGAACATGACGACGATCCATTAATGAGACAAAGCTGATCATCATCGACACGTCCAAAATTATATACATCGGACGTAAAGTGTGGTAATGAAAAAATAAATGAACCAACAGCTATGGACATCAGACCCAGACTTATGTATCGTGATTTCACACCGATACCGCCAAAATAACTGATCGGAATGAGACTAATTGCTGACATGATGTCATAGCAACTAGCAATGAGTCCAGATTCAGAGCTGCTGAGGCTGTATCGTTTCTCCAATGAGGAAATCACTACACTGATGAGGCCGTTCACAACCATCCCCTGTAATGAGACAAAAATTTAAAAAATGAGAGAATAGATTTTTGCCTGGTTCCAAGCAGGTGCATTGAACAGTACTAATTGTAGCACAACAACCATAGCAATCTAGCTGTATACTCACTGGATCCAAAGATCACAAAATGGCAGGGCTTATTCAAAGAAAACTTTCATCATAAGCGACCATCAAAATTGAGAGTCTGAACTTCTGTTCTTAAATCATCTATAAATATCATTTTTTTTTAATGTTAACAATTAATTCTCTGGCATAATTAACAATTACACTTCTAGGTAGCTGATCGATCGTAATGCTGCGTCCTTTGAAAATTGCAAACATACTTAAAAAAATGCAAATCACTAATTCATACCCTCGCAAAATCTCTCTTTATACCGTAGCGTCTATTTGATTTGGTTTCTTTTATCTTTATCAAAGAGATGACAGATATCGACGGTTTTCTAAATAGATAAGCAACGTTCAGATCCTGTTTTGGACAAAACATGTATCATGAGGGTAAAAAAAAATGTAGAAATGAGAGAGAACCGTTGCATTTCAAAGATGTATTTGATAAGGCATTCTCTGTTACATTATGTACATCAAAAATCAGCTGACAAATCGCAGTTTATCTTTTTTCACCAATATTTCATTTTCTATGTACAAATTAATCAATTCCATATGCATTTACACTACAGTAATCAATGATTATCAATAATTCTGTTTGTCACCCTACCATATAAACCAGCCATTTTTCATTTACACATAGGCCTGAAACGTCCTACCTAACAATTAAGGATTCACTTATCTTTAGATGACAAGGTTATAATAGCTCTGCCAATGTTAAAAAAGAATTGTAAACAAGCATCTAAGATTTTTTAAATTAAAAAAAAAAGGTTCCATCATTGAATGCTTCTGACATCTTTTGATTGTTAGATTAAACGAGACAACCTAATTTTCCTGATGGGAATCTAATCTTGATGATGAAATGCCAGTATATTGACAATCTGTTAGAGTTGTCTATCAAACGGAAGCTCACAGTGTGCTTCCTCAGTCTGCAGGGTATTCATATTTATGTGTAGGAAATTGTATAATTTGAGGATCTTGTCATGTGTACATAGTACAGCCACACCGACCAATAAATATACAACAAGGGACATATTCTGGCCGTAAAAACACCAGATAGGAGTCAATTACATTCATTTACAATTCAAATCAAGAAACACAACAGCAAATAATAGTTAGAAGTATGTCCAACACAAAAAATGAATAGACAATCGAATTGGTAAACAGCTTTCTAATCATTTTTATGCCTATCAGTTTTACAGAATTATAAAATGTGTTTTTATCTTCCTATTCAATAAACATCTATTCAAAATCAGTTGGACTTGGTGAATCGCTGATAACTATTCTTTTTAGACAAATAAATGAGATTTATCACAGGATGTCATTCTGCTATGAACCAATCCCACACACATATTTAATAGGTAAATACAATCTTTCCTTGGTCATAAACTTGTCACAGATGTTTAAAAACTACATGTTGCACTATTTAGATTTCAATTTTTTTGACAGAATTATCTCCCTTGTAGGAATTTTGTATTCAAAAGACCTTGAATAAGACACCACTTGAATTATGATTTCAAGGTACAAGTAAAAAAACACAACAATATTAAATGGCCAGTTCTATTTAATTCAACGATAATAAACTGTTAAAGTTTTCTGAGTGGTTGACATAGTGAACTTTACACACTTGCAGATTTTGAAGGAACACGCTCAGTGTTTCCGTGTTGTACATCATATACAATATAGGCCATGAATTGTAATACCTATTCAGTATATCATTACCATTAAAGCTCCAATATACAAATCATTTGACAAGTTAACGTGATACAGATAGTTTCTGAGAAAACTTCCACTTGATAATTATGTAAATATTAAACATTTAAACATACTTAAACTGATCTATTCAGAAACATTTGTTGTTGATGTTGAAACAAAGAAGTTTTACAAAAGTGTATCCCGCAGAAAATACAAACTGATGTTATACAAAGTTAAAAGGGCCTTTACAAAAAACCCACCAATTTATATACTCGGTGTAAGAGTGTTTTCAGTTAAATTGCCATGCCACACCGTGCTCTAAGTATTTTTGTGATGTTAAATCATAAGTTGAATAGAGGCGTATAGACATTTAAGGGCTTGCTGTTTAGTATATACGTTTATATCAAATACAGACCTCTTATGGAAACGCCAAAAGGAATTTCCAACTTCTGTCTGGCAACTGTCGTAAATGGTGGCATGTATACATGGAGAGAATTTCATTCGCTTCCATATCAACGCCAAGCAAAATAGTGTAATGAGTATTTTTTAGTTAAGTTAATTCTTGCCAAATTTATATAAAAAGAATATTTTTTCTCTTTAATTTTTTAGAAAATGTTGCTCATTTTATGGGACTTTAAACCTTAATTTTTCCAGTCCTGATGTTTTTATTGTACTGTGTGATAATTGTTTTGGATTATAACTTGTAGCAATGAAATTGCCAACAACTTGGGTTTTTTTTAATTTCAGTGGCCACTTAGAGGAAAATTTGCTGAAAAGACATTTATAAAATTCCAGCGAAAACAACAAAAGTGGACAGAGTTTTGGCAAATGAGGATCCCCACATCTATTGCTGCACTGGATGATATTTAGGTTCACGATAAATACATAATGAAGATGTCATCTGTTTACACTTGTCAACAATCGGAAGTAAACAATTGAATTTACCTTGTGTCATACTGTGTAGGCGATGAACTCACACCAGAGTGCAGTGTGTACATCTTTCTATTAATTCCCATTTCATGTATAAATTCCTGTCTCGTTAAGCCTTTACATATATTACATGTTTTTCTTCTTTTTTGTTGCTAGGCTTCACATTTATCAGAAAAAATTGTACAGTCACATATCATATTTTTTTTAATATAATTATGTAGACGTTACTTATACAGTGTCGGACATGCTAGCCTTCGTGTAATCAAGTACACAAGACATTCTCACTTCAAGGGTGAAAGCTTGAAAGCTTCCTGATGATTAATTTGCATGATACGCCCTTAAGTGATAAACTAGATTTCCAACTAAATTCTTCTAAGTATATCATTCACCAAAACATGATGTCACAATGACTGGAACAACACTTCACCCTCTAGAGAACAGTGTATTAAGTGTTTATCGTACGTCTGCAACAATCTACAAGTCCATGTATGCTTAGAGTTGTCACATGTTCATGTAATTAAAACGCCTCACTGACTCAGCTGGACTCTGCCAACCGAAATTGTTCCGATTATGCAAGATGACAGAAAACACCAGGATTACAATTTTGTTTATTTACCTCTTTTTTCATAATTTTCAATGTGTATTTCAATAATTGAAAACAGCTGTGTCAACATTATGATGGGACAACAATATAACAAGAGGCCCAAAGGTCCTTAATGGTCGCCCGAGTCACAATGGTTCTTGTAACATGTCATAGAAATAATTTTGCTGAAATAAATGATAAAACTATAATTCTATTGCACAGATAATGCAAATGTAAATTGTGTATAAATTAACTGTTGTCCTATGCTAAGGCTTCTTACCAAGTTTGAATTAAAGAAAAGAAATTACTCTCAAGATTTTAGTTTTCATTTAAAATTTTCCATCCCGGAATAGTAGAACATCTTTGAAATTTCAGTCAATTTGTCCCCTTTTTTGGCCCCTCTCATCAGACCCTGGAGGTCAGCTAACGTTAATATCCAATCAAAGTGTCCGCTGATGTCTAATAGAAAAAAACTAATCAAGTTTGAACGATGTCTAACAGTTTTGCATCCAAAACCTGGCGCACTGAAATCCTTGATATAAAAATCAGATATTCTACTGCAAGAACATGCACACTTTCATGAGTATTGCCTGTTTTACATGTTCAAATGGCTGCTCATATCATGGTCTTTACAAATTCTTTAGGGAGTATAAATTGTAACTTGACTGATATCTATGTGATGGATGTTCTTCATGTGTAATATGGAGCTTGTTGACAATGAAAGGAATCAAGTGCCAGTAGGTTTTTTTCTTGGTCTTAATTTTCTGATGATTCTCCGTACACTCATTCATCGATCAGCTTTGACAGTCAAGACAGATCCTAGTCATTGTGTAAAAGCTCATTAGTTCCTACCTCGTAATTACATTTTCTGGGCAAACCTTGTAAAAAAACAGAATCATTTCCTGATAAGCACACACCTGGTTTGACCATGTTGTTTCTCGATCAATCAGACACATGGTTTGACCTTGTCAAGTGTCTATACCAGCTGGCAGAATTATTCTTCAGGAAGCAATTTTTTATATATAAATACCCTCCCTCTCCCCTTCCAATCCCCACCGAAAATCACCTGCTTATAACACGCAAGTGAACACAATACATGAATGTATAACGTATACCTTATAGATAGATGTTCATGCTTAACAATTCAACCATGAAAATTGCTGGTGTCCGAGAGTCGTCAGAGTATTCCTAAAGGTTTTGGTCGTCTCAAATTGATTCTGGATTGTATGACCATAGAAAACGACTTAAAACGCTATGTGATGCCATCTCCGTATGTCACATCATCATGCCTAATTTAGCATTGCACGGATGATTGGCAAAAGTGCCTGCTGTCTCAAATCACATGACTGTATGATTAAGTGTAGGTGAAGCGCTCTAAAATGGCCAGAGACATGTCGTCTGCCTATATATGATATGTACAATCCTGCTAACTGCAGATAACCTTGATACAGATGTAAAACTGTGGCAGGCCAATTTATTGTATTTGAGTACTTTCCTGATGCACAGCTCCCAAATTATGTGCATGCTGTTTTCACAATCTGTTGTTTGTTGATGTTTTTGAAGTTGTTGTCTATCACAGTTGAATTATTCATATCCTTTTCGAGACTGAGTTTTTAATCCAATACATTTTTAGCTGATATCGTGAAGTTTTTTTTTTTTGAAGTTGTACGTGCTTTGTGGCCTAAACTGCATTGCGTATATTTTCCTTTTTCTGTCATGCTTGAGTGATTTGACTTCTGCTCTTTTTGGAAAGCTTTTATCTTCTACCTTTTAGAGTTATGCTTCAATGATTAAACTATCTACTTGTATATAGTTACTGTGTAATAATCAATTTTTGTGAGTTTTTTTTTCATTGATTTCATGGGTAACTTTAACAATCCACAAATTTATATGTCGGGAAAAATGACACACAGTCCAGGATATATGAAAAACCGTGAAATTTGAGCCAAACAAAACTATATGATTTTGATTTTTCTGTATGGTTGAGTGATCTTAAGATCAGATATTACTAATATCTACATCATATTACAGTTCTTTACATAGACTGAGTTCCCTACCAAATAAATGCAGAACACAGAACCTAGAGATATGAACATACCTGCTGTGCTCAATGTATTTACATTTGATGTGAAGCATGTGATATTATTTTAAGTCGGATCACTAAGATAGATACATCCAACCAGTCTACAGTATGTAGTCTGTAAATCAGAACAAATACTGAAAAAAACCCATAAATATAAATAAATATGCTAAATAAATGGTGTTTTTTTTATAAATCTTAAACAGAATTTAGAATTTCTACGGTAACTCCAAGCTTGTGATCTGAGATAAATCTGGTCACAATTCTTATTGTATATTTGGGTTCGAAATCTCTCGGTCCCATTGACAACAGCAGTGGTATATACCAGAGCATGATCTGAAATTGATTTTTCTTAATAAGTTAATCTGATGATTCAGCAAAAACCATCTACCAAAAAGCAGTATATATAGTGTGTATATAAAAGATGTATAATCGTTGAGCTTTCTAGCAATATATATATAATAGGTCAGGCCATTACTGTGCTGGTCGACACCAGTTAAAAAAAAACCACATCAGATGTACAAACACCAGAAAATACGGTAATACAGATTATTTGTCATAGTGTGATCGATAAGTGATATTTTCACTATAGCCAGGAGTGAGAGCCAACAGCTGTTAGCCAGCATCAGCAACCAATATCCATTGTGGCTAATATACATATTGACACTAAAACCAATATTCATGGAATACTTCTCAATCTGTGATTCTCAGAATCAGCGGTTTATCTACAAGTGTTGGTGAACAATCAGTTCTTGTGATGATAGAAGGTTATAAAATCCACGAACAATTCTTCATTTAAAGTCTTTAATCCTTTCCAAATAAATACTGTTACATATATATTGTATAGATTCTTTAGGTAACACTTGAAAAATTGAAAAGTAATGAACAGAATTTTACACATTTAACAAATAGAAATTTTGGTATGACATTAACGCATGACCACATATCCCCTTAATATACTGATATGTATTGCAGAAGGAACAAGAAGAATCTCGGACGTAAATTACAAACCATGGCTTATAATTAATGATAAATGGGATCTGATGGTAAAGTTGTATTCTGTTAGCCTACAGGACGAAGCCTTACAATAAGTTTCTATCTCCAAACAAAGGGCAAGAACTGTGCTTAAAATTATTTTTTTTGACAGGGATTAAAAGTACATCAACAGCCCACATACCAAGATTGATTGTGAAAAGATCAAACTGGACAAGGGTTGAGTACTAATAAAGGTTAAAAGTATCAAATATTCACATTTAGAAATTATCAGCACTTCAATTTAAAAATTTTTCCATTTTCCGTGGTAGGCATAATATGATTACTAATTATTTAAATGACACTTGTCCTGGATAAAATTGATCCAAACAACCAGCTTGTCTACTGGGATCTGACATTTTGATATGTTTCTGATTATAGAAAGCCATCAAACTGTCACACATAATAATAACATAAAATAATATTTCCCTAAAGTGTCCAAACACTCTGTCAGAAGGTCAGAGGTTACAGCATCCAAAAGGTTAAAGGTCATTACATCTAAAGGCCAGAATTAAATGCTGAAAAGGCCAGTGACCAGTAGTACAGTAGTGTGAAAATTTAGTGTGGTATGTTGTATACAATTTCATCATGCTGTTTTTAAACACATTCTTGTGTGTCACCAGATTTTACACTTTCTGTTTAATGTATTGTCACTGTAGCTATAGATCTCATAATGATTTTGATCGAATTTCCAGAAAATGGCATCATTTTCCCATATTTTATTGCCTGAACTTAACCAGAAACACTATCATTTTGAAGTGTTTATTTTTCATTGTTTTTAGTTTGGAATGAAATTGCAAAAACAAAATCATACTTTAGAAATAAAACTGGATGAGAGAACCATGCAAATAGTCTTTTTCATGCATTCTTTCTATGTAAGATACATTATTTTTACTTCATGTTTCCCACAAATCTGCAAACATTTTAACAACTCTCTGAATATGTATGAATATTAAATTGTTTTGCTTATTTACTAAAAATATCTTAAATACACATAACCATGTAAGCAGTGAAACACTTATGTATAAAAGGTATATGAGATATTGTTCTCAATTTGTTATGTCACACAACAAAGAAGGGCCATAACTCTGTGAATGAAGCTTAGAAATTTAGCACAGAACATTTTGCTGGGCATAAACATTTAGAAGATGTACACTGGTGACTTAGATACATATCAGACCCTGGGAAAGGCCTTCACAACATACAGTACAAAGTCAATGGCCTGGCCTGCTCTCACTACTTGATAGTTTCCAGACTTTTGTGTACATTGTGGTATGGTTTAAGGAGCCAAACCTGGCATCAATCTAATGAAATACCAGCAATCAACATAAGAAAACTTCAACACCAAACCAATATTTGAAGACACCTGTTTAGTATAAGTAGTCTTAATACACAAGTTTCAAATTCTGTTATCTTTAGACAAATATCAGGTGAATCTGTTAACTTTACCCAAATATCCCGTAGATCTGTTAACTTTATGCAAATATGCAATGGATATATTAACTCTATGCAAATACCCGGTGGATCTGTTAATTTTTTGCAAATATCTGGTGGATCTGTTAACTTTATGCAAATATCTGGTGGATATGTTAACTTTATGCAAATATCTGGTGGGTCTGTTAATTTCATGCAAATATCTGGTGGATCTGTTAACTTTATGCAAATATCTGGTGGATATGTTAACTTTATGCAAATATCTGGTGGATATGTTAACTTTATGCAAATATCTGGTGGGTCTGTTAATTTCATGCAAATATCTGGTGGATCTGTTAACTTTATGCAAATATCTGGTGGATATGTTAACTTTATGCAAATATCTGGTGGATATGTTAACTTTATGCAAATATCTGGTGGGTCTGTTAATTTCATGCAAATATCTGGTGGATCTGTTAACTTTATGCAAATATCTGGTGGATATGTTAACTTTATGCAAATATCTGGTGGCTCTGTTAACTTTATGCAAATATCCAATGGATATGTTAACTTTATGCAAATACCCGGTGGATCTGTTAACTTTATGCAAATACCTGGTGGATCTGTTAACTTCATGCAAATATCTGGTGGATCTGTTAACTTTATGCAAATATCTGGTGGATCTGTTAACTTTATGCAAATATCCGATGGATATGTTAACTTTATGCAAATACCCGGTGAATCTGTTAACTTTATGCAAATATCTGGTGGATATGTTAACTTCATGCAAATATCTGGTGAATCTGTTAACTTTACGCAAATATCCCGTAGATCTGTTAACTTTATGCAAATATGCAATGGATCTGTTAACTTTATGCAAATACCTGGTGGATCTGTTAACTTTATGCAAATATCTGGTGGGTCTGTTAATTTCATGCAAATATCTGGTGGATATGTTAACTTTAAGCAAATACCCTGTGGATATGTTAACTTCATGCAAATACCCGGTGAATCTGTTAACTTTATGCAAATATCTGGTGGATATGTTAACTTTATGCAAATATCAGATGGATATGTTAACTTTATGCAAATATCCGGTGGATCTGTTAACTTTATGCAAATATCTGGTGGATCTGTTAACTTTATGCAAATATCTGGTGGATCTGTTAACTTTATGCAAATATCTGGTGGATCTGTTAACTTTATGCAAATATCTGGTGGATCTGTTAACTTTATGCAAATATCTGGTGGCTCTGTTAACTTTATGCAAATATCTGGTGGATCTGTTAATTTTATGCAAATATCTGGTGGATATGTTTAAAATCTTAAGACAGAAACTGTTGTACTGGCACTGAAAACTTTGGCACATTTTGGAAGCTTACAACCATTTTTATAGCTGTTCTTTTTGGATAGCCTAATTATCTGATGCTAATAAATCACACACAAATATAGTTTATCTTTTTTTTCAGAGATTTTTCTGCATTTTTCATTGATAAATATTGAACAATGGTAAAACCATTCTAAAAGATAGTTTTCCTGTTTTTGTCAGAATTACAACCAGACTTTGAAGTAAATCCTCCCTCTTCTGCAGTGTATGTAAGTGGTTTGGTGTTCCCCCAGTGTAGGTGTTTTGTGTTCCCCCCCCCTCCCCTGTATGTGTAGGCGGGTTGTTTGCCAGTAATGGGTGTAACCCCATATTTCTGTATTATTAATCTTACAACCGTTGGTTGCCCATATCCTGTTCAGCAGAATATAAAAATTCTTTGTTACATTCTTTTGTGTCTGATCAAGCCAAGATGACTTGCATCTAACTTTTAAAATAAGAACATGAGTACAGACACCAGGAAGATTTTTTTTTAAATGTTTGGTTTATCTACTTGGTTTATTGTCAACAGCAACATGCAAGCACTTTGAGATGGAGGAGTCACCCTGTAGTAGCTGGTGACTACCTCACTGAACAACATACTGGAGGCCCATCATATGCTATCCAAAGCAATTATAGTAAAGTATCTTACCTCAAGACACAACTATTTCGATAAAAATGTATTTGTTCTTCAGCTTTCTGAGGAACACAACCTACCATAGGTAATGGAGTGATGAATTAAGCATCTCAGTTCTTCACTTGAGGTTACGTAGGCCAACAATGGTTCTAGACTGAGCTAACACATGTGGTCTCAGTCCTGATTAATGTGTGTAGGATTGTTTCCAGCCCAACAAACAATTGTACATCTAAAGCCTTAAACATGATGTATGTTAAACACAACTACAATGTATAGTCTGGCTTCTATACGATCCTGTCGACATATGTCCAGAATTTTATCGGCACATGTTTGTTGACCCTGTAGATCTAATCGGCAACGCGAGTTGGCTTTCTCTTCGGAATCTGTTGCACCTAACATCACACCATCAATCATTATATCTTATAAACATCCTGAAAAAAACCCTGTATACATACATATAATCTGTCAACTACAGATTATATAGTCACTTTCACTGGAATAACAGATGGATGAAAGATATTAATAATTGCAGGCAAGAGCAAAACAAAGGCACAAAACATATTCTCTAAACAAAACAAACACATTTAATTACAAAGAAATGATACTCAATACAAGATACAGGAGGCCAGGTCAGGATACATGGACAGACGGTAAGACACAGGAGGCTAGGTAAGGATACATGGACAGACGGTAAGACACAGGACCCCAGGTCTGGATACATGGACAGACGGTAAGACACAGGAGGCTAGGTAAGGATACATGGACAGATGGTAAGACACAGGAGGCTAGGTCTGGATACATGGACAGACGGTAAGACACAGGGCATGAGGTCAGGATACATGGACCCCAGGTCCGGATACATGGACAGACAGTAAGACACAGGAGGTCAGGTCAGGATACATGGACAGACAGCAGTAAGACACAGGAGGCCAGGTCAGCATACATGGACAGACGGTAAGACACAGGAGGCCAGGTCAGGATACATGGACAGACGGTAAGACACAGGAGGCCATGTCAGGATACACGGACAGACGGTTAGACACAGGACCCGAAGTTAGGAGACATGGACAGACAGTAAGACACAGGAGGCCAGGTAAAGATACAAGGACAGACGGTAAGACACAGAAGGTCAGGTCAGGATACATGGACAGATGGTAAGACACTGGACCCCAGGTCAGGAGACATGGACAGATGGTAAGACACAGGAGGCCAGGTCAGGACAAGGTCAGATAAACAAGACATATGAGGCAAGGTATAGGTACATTGATTAAATGACAAGACACATGAGGCCAGGTCTGGATACATGGACAGAAGGTAAGACACAGGAGGCCATGTCAGGACAAGGTCAGATAAACAAGACATATGAGGCAAGGTCAAGATACATTGATTGAATGACAAGACACATGAGGCCAGATCAGGATACATGGACAGAAGGTAAGACACAGGAGACCAGGTCAGGATACATGGACAGATGGTAAGACACATAAGGTGAGGTCAGCATATATGGACAGATGGACAAGACACAGTAGGCCGGGACAGGATACAAGGATTGAATGACAAGACACAGGAAGCCAGGTCAGGATATATAGACAGATGGTAAGACACATGAGGCCAGGTCAGGATATATAGACACATGATAAAACACAGGAGGCTGGGGCAGGATACATGAATATGACAAACACTAGGAGGCCAGATAAGGAGAGATAGACACATGAAAAAGACACAAGCTCCTGCATCAGGATAGACAGACATAGACATGATATAAGAGGCCAGGTCAGTACATACAGACAGATAATTTGTCTGGACAAAGAAGGCTAGGCCAATACAGATGATTGTAGACAAAGCATAGAACGCTGGGTCAGAATAGAGGAATGGATAAGATACAGGAGGGTAGGTCAGGATAAACAGACAGATGATCAGACGGACAAATGAACATATACATAATCAAGTAGAGATGAGACAAGAGTTCCACATCAACAACAAAAGAGAATATGCATCATTCACGGAAATTTTCATGGAGAAATGAAATTAAACAAACCATTTCACTAGGTAAGTCAGTAATTGGAATACAGCTTGCCATGAGTCATGGTCAGCAAGATTTATAGGGGATGCCAAGTTTCACCTCAACCCCAGAAAATCTTATGATTTCTAGACTGACAGCTGATACATGTGTATGTATATAATCAGCACTATTGGAGTAGTGGTTTGGGAGTTAATAAATATTTCTTGGCTAGGTAATTTGATGCACTAGATTGGGAGTTCTATGTCTGGACAGGATACAAGCTAATAATTGTCTTCTTTCAATGTACATGTAGTAAATTTAAAACATTAAATCATAGACAGTGTTTCATACACAGTAGCATCCAAAAGTCTAAATCTGAAATATCTTACCTATTTGTTAGTTTGTACAATTTTTAACATATATAATATTTAATGACTGCCAAAGGAATTAAGATGGGTCCCATATACAGGTAATATTGTTGTGTATGAAATGTCACCCTGACAAGACATCAAACTGCAAGAAATCAAGTCCTTTTGTCCTTCAATTTCTATCAAGCCATGCATAATACATAACAAGTCTGTGCTGAAGACATGACAATGTCTTACATCATACAAAATCCAAAGACAAGACACATTTCCAAACATGTACATAGGTCACGATGGTGTCCCACATATATAAAAAAAATATGACTAAGCCAAACTTTCTCCATGGCAGTTAGTCGTGTTTAATCCTAGTGTGTAATTAACTTGATTTTACAAATCCATATCTGGTATGAATTATGTTTGAATGGCAGGTTTGGTGCCTTAATCACAAGCCATGGTCGTAATTATTTCAGGTGGGGTTTCTTTGTAGTAGTTGCTGGCTACCTCACTGAACAACATAAGAGAGGACCATCACATGCAAGCCAGTGAAAAATGCTTTACCCATGGACACAACCACAACAGCACAGACCTGCCCATTTATCACCTTCCTGAGAAATAAACCGCCATAGATAGGGAGTGTCCAACCATGTACCTCTGATCTTCATATGAGGTTAGGTGGTATATATGCAGGCCAATTACACTACGATGTTCATTAATAGATTAAATTTCAAATAAAAAAAAATGTGACCAGATGAAGATTCAAACTCTGACCTGTGAACTCATTCTAGTGACCAAAACTCTGTGAAGTCTTGTTCTGTTGTCTCTATATAACACACTTCAAAGGCTCTGAGAGTAAATTCGTATTTTCAATATATACATGTACGTTGGTTTTGAGCCAATGTTTCACCAAAGAACTGGAAGATATTATCAGCAGTTTAGAATTAGACAAAAAATGATCCCTTTTCAATCAGATAAATTGTGTTTTGGAAAATATTTAAAGGTCATTAGTCCATGTCTTCTGAGATCTGATCAGTTTTTATTCTTTCCCTACAGCTTTTGACATCAAATCATCTTCTGGATCAAAGACCTTTCTGAAGGACACAAGAATGCAGAAGAATTGGATTGAGTTGTAACCAGATGACTCATTCCGTTTGAGCGCCTTGGTTCTGGGTTTGAATATCAAAGTGACTATTTTCATCACACTAATAGACTTGTAGTATATCATCCATAATTTGTATAACAAATCTTTGGCTCTCTTTCTTACATTGTGTCTCGGGTGTTGTAGAGTTGTCAATTACCACTAGGATGTTATATACAATGAAACATATCAGGTAGCTATACACATCAGTTAATGAAATTACCTATATTTCAAAAGGAATCATTCTAATAGATAGAAAGGATGATATTATCAACAGTTTTCCAAATACATTTCAGATCAACATTTCATCAATACAACAGGATAGACTTCATCTGTTACATGTAATTTTTGCTGTATTTACAGCAAATTCTGAACAGGGACATACAAATTGTAAAGTATGTTGTCCGAAGAGTAATAGCTGTTTATACATATGGTTACCATTACCAAAAGACTGATAACCAAATAAAACTGGTTAAAAAACCTAACGTCATTCACATCAGTGAACAAATTATCTGGCAATTATTTGATCACAATGGAAATGGAGCCAAAAACTGTGTTATACGAATATTGTCATTGGAGATTAAGACATGTACGTTAAATATGTCTCATTTTGGTATCTACAGAGCATGTATCGTTCACCTGGTTTAGTTTACTGAAATTGCTTCATTTCAAATAAAGGAAAAGTATCTTTTTTCTCCCTAGATGGCCCATCTCCTCTGCTTTTAGAGGGGTCATATGCAATGTTTATACAAAACAAAGTTATCATCCCCCAAGGATGCTTCAGATCAAATTTGGGCAAAATTGAATTATTTGAAAAAAGGAGAATTTTATAGAATTTGCACTATTTCCCTTAATGAGCCCCATGCCTCTTGCTCCAGGAAGAAGAGACCCACCGTTAAACAAAACTGTTCGCTTTTACCCAAGTATGTCTTAGGCCAAATTGGGAAAAAACCTAAACATTCCATGAGAAGAAGAATGCTTTTATATAAAAAAAAATTCTTTCCCCTATTGTGCCCTTCCCATCCTGTCCAAAGAGGTTGATATCCATTGTTTATACATAAGAAATATCCCTTCATCATGACCCCAAAAATGCTTCAGACCCAACTTTGGTCAAAATCCAATCATTCCTACAAAAGGTGAGGGATTTTAAAGAATTTGCTTTATTTCCCTATTTTTGGCCCTGCCCCTCCCCCTCCCCTGCAAGGGTACAATGACCCACCATTTATACAAAGTTGATTCTCATTCACCCAAGAATGTTTCAGACTAAATCCGGGCAAAATCCAATCAATCCTGCAGGAGGAGTATGATTTAAAAAACAATTGCTTTATTTCAACCATTTCAGCTGTTTATGACTAGCAGCTATTGACCTAATACAGATGCTGGACGCAGTGCCTTGGCATAAGCTCACCAGTCCTTTGGACCAGGTAAGCTAAAATTCATTCATGCATGTTAGACTTTACCTACATGAATGTCACATATATGTAATTTTGCACCATGGAAACCCTTCACATAAAATGGCTATAGCAATGCACAGATCACAAAGTACGGGTGTAGTGAAGATAATATATTATCACTTTAGATTAATATGAAAAATTATGATATCTAATATTGCCTGATGTCAACAGATAGATATATATAGTAGTCAGTAATTTCTGTAGGAATTTTTAAGCCATTCAATAACATCATTTCCAAAATTTTTATGAGTCCAACTACTAAGAAATATAGAGGTTCTTTTAGAGTTTGAGTGAGTCACCCTTATGTGACTCCGAAAATTCACTGAAGAGTAATTCTTACAATTCTATGTTCCGCAACGGGCGTCAACATTAAGGTAGCAACGATTTGTAAACATCTGCTCCTGACACCTAAAATGCTCCGATTGAGACAAAAAAATCTCTCAAAAGAAAACTTGAAATTTTTTTAAATTACTTTATAAAGAGAGAAAATTGCAACAGATCCAGACTAGCGATTCAAAATTTAAACGCACACTTGTGATTTCAGTGCATTTTTCTGTTAGCTTGTCTTTACCGGTATAAAAAGGCATTAATTTGTGAACAATCTAAGTGTAAATTTCAGAGATTAGAGTGATATATATAGACAGTCCACCTAATTAAAACATAGCCATCTATAAATCAAGTCAAACCTTCAGATCAATCTAATTAGCTTCTGTAGACTTGAGGCCCAAGGCTGCACAATCAAATAACACAAATCTTATAGCAGACACCAGTGTATGTCTAAACCTGAAACAGTGACTTTCATGTTATTTTTACATTGCCTTTTGAGGTGAATCAATAACAGCTCGTGCAAAAAAGCTTGTTTCACGAAAATTCTGAAGTTTTAACATCTTTTACATGTACAAATACTACAAAGGACAAGGATTACTGTACATTCTATATACTGTATCTGGACTGCATGGATGAAATTTTTTTTACAAAACATTAATTATATAACATGGCATTACATACCTGTATAAAGGAAGCTCCACAAAGGCACAGAAGTAAATAGCGAGGACTTCGGAACCGCTGACAACATCTTGGCCGGAATGGACCCCAGCCGCACGTTTCATGATTAAGTGAATCAACATCCTCACCATGTTTGGCATTCATGGAAGCATCCATGTTTTCAGTGTATTGACTTTTAAAGCTTTTGACTGACTAGACACGGCCACAACATCGTAGTAAACAGATGCAGCAGCTAGCACTGTACAACTACCATGAATGATAACACTGTCGTCACAACATCACCACAGCAAAATCCATTTTTGCACTCCAGACTCTTGGTCCAGTTTATCTGTAGATAGATGTATCAATGATTATATTGATAGGATCGGTAAAACAAAGTCTGTGAAGCTTAGAAATCACACATACATATCTAATGTATGTTAGCCTTACTGCTCTCACTCATCAAATAACCAATTACCAGTAACATTATACACCCGATAACAATCACTTTCTTCTTCATTAACAGATTGGATTAACTGTTTCCAATATCCTAAATCAAACACGAGTATCAGTAAAGCCACAGAATGCTCCACAAAAACAAATTTAATAGACACAAGGGGTTATGTTGGGCAATACCTCTGTCATTAAGGGGTTATATTGCGAGCCTTGAATTTATTACACTGCACATTGTCTTAGTATGACTAAAGTTTACGCCAAAAGTCAAAGCAAAGCAAAAGTATGTTGCAGACATGAAATTTTAACGAAAGGCAATAACTCAGTAATTGAGCAGTTGCAGGCCCTGAATTTGGAACACGGCACATCTTGTTCGTATGACCAAAATAGATACAACTGTCTCATTATTCTAGTTTATATGAAAACAAAGATATGCTCTGGTCACAAAATTTTAACAAAGGTCAAAGGCCCTGAATTTGGAACACTGGACATCATTTTAGCATAATAATGGTAATAAACACCTAGTTTGATAATCCTATTTTATATGAAGCAAAAATGTTCAAATGAATTTTTAACAAAGGGCAATAACTGTGATATTAAAGAGTTGCGGGCCCTGAATTTAGCATACTGTACATCAGACTGACCACAGTATACAAAAATTTCATGACCCTTGCTTAACTGTAAGAAAAGTTATGTTCTGGACATGTAGGAACGAACAGGAAGAAGATGGACTGACAAACCAAAAGAAGGACTAAGTGGCAACTATATGCCTCTTTGAAATTTTTTATGGTAGCAACATATGAAGACATTGTCAATGCATGAGTGATTATATGTTACGTATGGACAATTGTATAGTGCGATCACACTGAAATGTCTTCTTACCAAGACACGAAGAATATGAATCCCATTCAACCTGACACCATCACCAGTTGGAAGACTAGATATTTAAATCAGGATATATTAACAATTAATTACCCTTCAGAAATTAAATCTGTCTGTTGCAAACATTTTGGGCAAATAATGTACATTGTAACTTTAGATTTTAATGCAGGTACAGCATTTCATATCTTTCCAACAAAACCCAATGTCCAGAAACAAGCACACTTATACATTCAGTACAAAAATAAATTTCATATCACTCTCCTGTGTTACAAATATTATATCACTCTTCTGTATTAAAGTCTTTTTCAACTTTATTGCTAAAACCAATGAGTCCCTATAACATCAAATTTAAGTATTTCCTGAAATATTTCAAGTGCCCTCACAATTGTTTTAAGTACATGACCCTGGACTCACATGTAAATTGATCACTGTACCTGTTTGATTGCCCTTTATTTCAGGATAATTTCTAATTGTCATAAAGTCACTTTCACGAGATCAAAATCTTACACCGATAGAAATAGTATTTATAGTAGATCTCATGGCACGAATCAAATCCAGTCTAAATATTGGTTACTTGAACCGGTGGATTATGTTTTAAACTTTTCAATTTATTTCAATCAATGAAATTGTAAAGTTTAAACTTATTTTACTAACTTAATGAAACTGTAAACACCATCAAAAAATGTTAAAGACACTAAACAGCTAATTTACTGATTTATGGTATTTCTTCCATTATCTTTTTTTTTACAGATTTAGTTAACATATTTATAAATGACCTTTTTGACCTTAATACTATATAAGCATCCCCCTTCCACATTAGCATCCTCCTTCCACCCACACAAGCATCCTCCTTCCACCCAAACAAGCATCCTCTTTCCATACTAACATCCTCTTTCAACAGTAACACTCCCATTCCTCTGTAGCACCCCCTTCCACAATAATACCCCTTTCTACACAAGCATTCTCCTTCCACACTAACATCCCCCTTTCACACTAATATCCCTCTTCCACAATAAAACCCTTTTCCACACAAGAATTCTCCTTCAACACTAACATCCCCCATCCACACTAGCATCACCCTTCCACACTAGCATCCCCTTCCACACTAACATCCCCCTTTCACACTAATATCCCTCTTCCACAATAAAACCCTTTTCCACACAAGAATTCTCCTTCAACACTAACATCCCCCATCCACACTAACATCCCCCTTCCACACTAGCATCACCCTTCCACACTAACATTCCCTTCCACACTAACATCCTCCTTCCACACTAACATCCCCTTCCACACTAACATCCCCCTTCCACACTAGCATCACCCTTCCACACTAACATTCCCTTCCACACTAACATTCCCTTCCACACTAACATCCCATTCCACACTAGCATCCCCCTTCCATACTAACATAACAACATCCCCCTTCCACACTAACATCCCATTTAACACTAACATCCCCTTCCACACTAGCATCACCCTTCCACACTAGCATCCCCCTTTCACACTAACATCCCCCTTCCACACTAACATCCCCCTTCCACACTAACATTCCCTTCTACACTAACATCCCCCTTCCACACTAACATCCCCCTTCCACACTAACATCCCCCTTCCACACTAGCATCACCCTTCCACACTAACATTCCCTTCCACACTAACATTCCCTTCCACACTAACATCCCATTCCACACTAGCATCCCCCTTCCATACTAACATAACAACATCCCCCTTCCACACTAACATCCCATTTAACACTAACATCCCCTTCCACACTAGCATCACCCTTCCACACTAGCATCCCCCTTTCACACTAACATCCCACTTCCACACTAACATCCCCCTTCCACACTAACATTCCCTTCTACACTAACATTCCCCTTCCACACTAACATCCCCTTCCACACTAGCATCCCCCTTTCACACTAACATCCCACTTCCACACTAACATCCCCCTTCCACACTAACATTCCCTTCTACACTAACATCCCCCTTCCACACTAGCATCACCCTTCCACACTAGAATCCCCTTCCACACTAACATCCCCCTTCCACACTAGCATCCCCCTTCCACACTAGCATCCCCCTTCCACACTAGCATCACCCTTCCACACTAACATTCCCTTCCACACTAACATTCCCTTCCACACTAACATCCCATTCCACACTAGCATCCCCCTTCCATACTAACATAACAACATCCCCCTTCCACACTAACATCCCATTTAACACTAACATCCCCCTTTCACACTAACATCCCACTTCCACACTAACATTCCCTTCCACACTAACATCCCCTTCCACACTAACATCCCCCTTCCACACTAGCATCCCCCTTCCACACTAACATCCCCTTCCACACTAACATCCCCCTTCCACACTAGCATCACCCTTCCACACTAACACCCTGTTTGACAGTAACATCCCCCTTCCACACTAATACCCCCTTCCACACTAACATCCCCTTCCATACTAACATCCCATTCCACACTAGCATCCCCCTTCCACACTAACACCCTCTTTGACAGTAGCATCCCTTTTCCACACTAACACCCTCTTTGACAGTAGCATCCCTTTTCCACACTAACATCCCCTTTCCACACTAGCATCACCTTTCCACACTAACATCCCCCTTCCACACTAACACCCTCTTTGACAGTAACATCCCCCTTCCACACTAACATCCCCCTTCCACACTAACATTCTCCTTCCACACTAGCATCCCCCTTCCACACTAACATCCCCCTTCCACACTAGCATCCCCCTTCCACACTAACATCACCCTTCCACACTAGAATCCCCTTCCACACTAACATCCCCCTTCCACACTAGCATCACCCTTCCACACTAACATTCCCTTCCACACTAACATTCCCTTCCACACTAACATCCCATTCCACACTAGCATCCCCCTTCCATACTAACATAACAACATCCCCCTTCCACACTAACATCCCCCTTCCACACTAACATTCTCCTTCCACACTAGCATCCCCCTTCCACACTGACATCCCCCTTCCACACTAGCATCCCCCTTACATTCCCTTCCACACTAACATCCCCCTTCCACACTAGCATCCCCTTCCACACTAACATCCCCCTTCCACACTAGCATCCCCCTTCCACACTAGCATCCCCCTTCCACACTAGCATCACCCTTCCACACTAACATTCCCTTCCACACTAACATTCCCTTCCACACTAACATCCCATTCCACACTAGCATCCCCCTTCCATACTAACATAACAACATCCCCCTTCCACACTAACATCCCATTTAACACTAACATCCCCCTTTCACACTATCATCCCACTTCCACACTAACATCCCCCTTCCACACTAACATTCCCTTCTACACTAACATCCCCCTTCCACACTAACATCCCCTTCCACACTAACATCCCCTTCCACACTAACATCCCCCTTCCACACTAACATCCCCTTCCACACTAACATCCCCCTTCCACACTAGCATCACCCTTCCACACTAACACCCTGTTTGACAGTAACATCCCCCTTCCACACTAATACCCCCTTCCACACTAACATCCCCTTCCATACTAACATCCCATTCCACACTAGCATCCCCCTTCCACACTAACACCCTCTTTGACAGTAGCATCCCTTTTCCACACTAACACCCTCTTTGACAGTAGCATCCCTTTTCCACACTAACATCCCCTTTCCACACTAGCATCACCTTTCCACACTAACATCCCCCTTCCACACTAACACCCTCTTTGACAGTAACATCCCCCTTCCACACTAACATCCCCCTTCCACACTAACATTCTCCTTCCACACTAGCATCCCCCTTCCACACTAACATCCCCCTTCCACACTAACATCCCTTTTCCACACTAACACCCTCTTTGACAATAGCATCCCTTTTCCACACTAACATCCCCCTTCCACACTAGCATCCCTTTTCCACACTAACACCCTCTTTGACAGTAGCATCCCTTTTCCACACTAACATCCCCCTTCCACACTAGCATCACCCTTCCACACTAACATCCCCCTTCCACACTAGCATTCCCCTTCCACACTAACATTCTCCTTCCACACTAACATCATCCTTCCACACTAGCATCACCCTTCCACACTAACATCCCCCTTCTACACTAACATTCCCCTTTGACAGTAACATCCCTTTTCCACACTAACACCCCCTTTGATAGTAACATCCCTTTTCCACACTAACATCACACTTCCATACTAATACCCCCTTCCACACTAACATCCCCCTTCCACACTAACACCCCATTTGACAGTAACATCCCCCTTCCACACTAGCATCACACTTCCACACTAACATCCCCCTTCCACACTAACACCCCCCTTCCACACTAACACCCCCTTTGACAGTAGCATCCCTTTTCCACACTAGCATCACACTTCCACACTAACATCCCCCTTCCACACTAACATCCCACTTCCACACTAACATCCCTTTTCCACACTATTATCCCTCTTCCACATAAGCATTCCCCTTCCACACTTTCAGTCAATTTCTTAAGTTTCCTGTCTACATCCTCATCTTAACTGAACCAGCTACCCATAGCCAACTATTCCACATATACAAAATAAAGATAATTCAACATCATAATAGAATTAGATAAAAGTTTATAAGTAAAATGGCTTCTGTTCAAATCACTAATTGACAGATACCAAGATGCTTTGAATATCAGCCATACTTCAGTATTCAATGACTGTAATTTGGAAGGGAGAGCATGGTCTGTTTTAAATAAAATTGCTTCTGACTTAATTATCGCAGTAATTACGAACATCTCCATTAATTACTGTGGACATGATGTAGCATGTTGATCCGAGAGTATCCTGATGGAGTTTTAACAGTGAAAGCCTAAAAATTGATTGTTAACGACAACAGACACTTATCATCAGGATTCTACCCTAGGGTGTTAAATGTGTCTGGACTCTGTCAACATTGATCTCTCCAGTAATTGATTAATTAGCAAAGCAACATAGGCCTATAAGCTTCATTATCAGGTCAGCATGACGTCCTACTGACCAGTGGTCAAACTTATGTAGATTTATACATGTATCAAAAGATAAGATAAGAAATTCCATGATTGCATACTATATCAAAATTTGCTCTAAAGACAGAGATAAATCTCCACAAATTTTACAAGAAGGGTAGTATTCCTCAAGCATTCATGTATGTCTTCCTCTCTAGATATACACAAATTCCCCATCAAGATTATATATTGAAAATTTTGGAAAATATCGGAAATTTCCCCAAGATATGGAAAACTTTCCCCACAGCAGTGCTAATTAGTATATTTTCCTTAGCATATTTTCAAATCATGTGAAAAGATAAGTCAATTTAACCTCAACATTGCTGTATTTTATTCTTGTAATCTTTATAAATGTCATATCCTTATCCTTTCCCTCTTTTGAATTCTGACCAAATGGCTTTCTGAAATGTCTCAATTTCTCAAAACAGGTCAAAAATACCCCTTTTTCCACAATGGGTAATATTTCTAAAACTCTAGACTTACCTATGATAAAATTATAGATATATATTGCCCTTGTTTTAGGGGCCTCATAAGGTCAAAGTCAGACTGCTTTAAGTGTACTCATACAAGTTGAATATCAATACTGTGTATTGTGTTCTTGTGACCTCATGAGGCCAGGTGAGCTTAAAGACATTGGGCATACAGAAATATTTCATTTTGTATGTGAGTGAAAGCGTTCTTATAAAAACTGCGAAAAGAATCTCCTTACACTACAATAGATAGTATTCTTGGGACCTCGTGAGGCCAGGTGAGCTTAAAGACATTGGACCTACATAAATATTTCATTTTGTATGTGAGAGAAATGAAATACTTTTTCGCAGATTTTAAGAATACTTTCCTTCGTTTCTTCAAAATAAATTCTTCTGGATAGTTGCAATTTTTGCTTTGGTCCTGTAAGCATAGTTAAACTATCTTTAACAACTGAACATGTTTCTCCCATAAACTTAAAAGCATATTAAAGATTTGCAGAGAAAATTCTCAGAATACTTAAGATTTATCTCCCTTTCTTCAACTTCAAAATTTCAGGTGGTCACTATGTAGCACAGCTGTAATTATGCATTCGCCTTTCACCTAGACCTCCAAGGTTTGATTCCCTGGATGTGAAAAGTATATGGGCTTATCTACCGGACTATATGGTTTTTCCGGGTTACTAACTCCGGTTTCTTCCCCTCGTGCCAATCCCTCCTGACCAACATAATATAAACAGAGATAGCTTTTTCGCAGTTGTTGAAAAGAAATGAAGTTAATATTTTTGTCTTACTTCAGCTAAAGTGTGCTCAGTGCATACAATTGCTTGCAATGTGTGTGTTATATCTCATTGTGTATTCAAATATTTTGAACACGTATTTAATAACAAACACTAGTTGGTCTGTATTAACAAATATGCAGATCTACTCTAGTACAAAACATGGAAAATAATATGATGTACATTGAAATTTATAAACTAAAATTACATATTTGTTTTGTTTATCTGAAGACACAATATTTCTTTAATTCATGAACTTTGGGAGACATTAAATTTAACTATTATCTCATACCATATCACTTAGCTGAGTCGCATCATATAGATTGCACTTTAAGATGTGACTTCCAATTTCCAAATGCGATATAACACAATTTCTAACATCTATATCTTGGTCTTATGACAAAAAGAGTGAGCATGTAACTGTCTGATTCTAACAGAATTTGGGAATTAATTCTTCAAGTCTTGACAGATATGTGCGATCTACAATGCTGTAGACCATATACATGTATATATGTCTGTAGAGAAATTAAATAAAATCCAGTCGTTGCTGTGAAAATAAAATGCGATTACAGAGATGGAAAGTGGAGTAGAAAATTATCTACAGGTAGCAGATAGCAGTGACTGAACGAATCAAATATCAACAGGACTTACCTGTATACAAGATTGTTTGTTTTTTCGTACATGTTTAATTTTCCTTGAAGTCACATTAAAAATAATCCTCGAATTTATATATCCCCAACAAGACAATCTGATAACGAGATTTATCTTCCAAATCTAGTGCCAACGAAAATTCACATTTTGGACAAAATCATGAAATATGAACCTAACATATGACGATTTAGTGTCGTAGATCATGAGTTTGATGTCCGCACAGGGCACGAGTCAAAAATTGTCTTCCTTCACTAATTGTGTTACAATGTCTTAGCAGAGACGTGATATATACGTCTCTGGTCTTAGTGTGATGTGTTGTATTCTTTTGTTGACCGGACTGACCACTCCGGACACATGCGCGCTGTCTATCTTCCTGTTCTTTCCTGCTTTTCTGTCTTTCATGTCACTTGGGCAGCAGATTTCAAAGGGGTTAGACGTTATTCAAAATCTAAGTATACATCGCCAGCACCACATGCAGGGTAAGTTGCTGTGAACTATTTTCAAATGATTATTACTCATTAGTAATTATGATTGCTTACAAGTTCAGTCTTTTATATATTAACTCTTACTTCAGATGTCCAGTGGTTCGCATTATGTATTGTAAAGTAATTGTGTAGTGCGTTCAATAACGTTTTGTAAAAGTAGTTTTATGTGCTCGTATTGTATACCCATGTTTCTGTCTTTTTAGGGATTTCTTTGTGCGGACAATACATTTGATCCCAATACCATTGAACCAGACGTCGTTATTCAAAAAGAACCCTAATTTCACATTAGTAAACAATATTATAAACTTTATCTATTTTACAACAATTCTGAAACGAGTTTGAGCAACTTATACTTAACCACTTTTGTTTGTAAGTGTGTGAGAGGTCTTAGTGTTGGAGGAAACCAGAGTACCCCGCCAAAACCCACATGGTCAGGCTGGTTAGCCGCTATCTTTTCCTTTTTCACGTCCATTCTGGTAATCGAACCCTGATGGCTAACTGAAAGGCGAGTGTGTTACCACTGCGCCACCCAACTACCAACTTCTACATTCTTGATAAATGTACAGCAGTGTTACATATACCTAGTTACAAGGTTATTTGTAAAACTGAGTATAACAAAGTATCCTGTTTAATCACTAGCAGAACACACCTGTTTTTATTTTCATTTGTTATGTCTGGTCTTGTACCCTTACACAACTAGCAAACTTTATAGAACTCTGTAAAACATACCATCTTCTGCACAAGTATGCAGTGCTGTCCTGTTCCCAACCCTTTTCCATAGCCATCAGTTATGACAAAACAGATTAACAATAAAGATGTTGAAATGAAATTCATCTGCAACCATTGCTACATATCTGCTAGGCTAATAAAACTGACCAGAATCGCCTATTTCATCATTTTTTTTTTTTTTTGGGGGGGGGGGAGGGGTCCTGGTTAAATTTATCAGTATCTCAAATCTATCATCATCTCTGTTTGACCCCTGATATACACAAACTAGTATTGGTATATACATTAATATATCAGGTTCCGGTGTCCAAAGATATCTTTTCTACTGTACAATCTGTTGTTTGTTAGCGAATGACGCCCCCCCCCCCTTCCTCCTCCTTTCCCTGTACCAAAATCATATGTAACACGTGGTACATTGGTAGGAAACCACGATATGTATACAGTTTCACTGATAATAAACAATTGCACTCACAATACAAACCTGCCTTAACAACGTTACCACTGGTTCGGCAATCCGATGCTTCAAACATACGTATATATTATGTATTGAATTTATATCTATCAATCATGTGCACGTGCAACCTACTTACTTGGTATATTTCACAGTGAGCAGTCCTGTTCATCCAGGAAACAGAAATCAATCGACTTGTACAGTCCACACAAGAACGATAATTAGAAATAGTAAAGCCCTTCACAGGAAGTGAACATGTTTACGTCAATGTGGTTTATGAAGAAATTTTACTTACTCAAAACATCGCACATATACATAAGTGTCGCACGTATACATACTCCGGTCCGGCACACACAAAATGAAGAAAAATACACACGTATACTTCAATGCATACCTTGTTGAGAACGGCACTGCTACTCCGTAAAAATCACATCAAAGATTTTTCTCGACCGTCGAGCGTCAGGCTTTAGTTGGCATTCTAGTTCGCGCACAACACCTATATGTATACTGTAGCTATATTTAACTCTCCTCGTTGTTGCCTCAGTCCCACTGTGTGGGAGTGTGTAACAGGTGCCTTGGTCTCACTGTGATGTATTTTGATATAATTGACCCATTGCCTTGGAAGGACCGTACTTATCACCACACCCTAGGACACAGTACGACTAATTTATTGAAATCCGCCTCATCTAATGATGTCTTTGTAAGCTCCCCTTCCCCACTCAATATCTCGTCTCTAATCTGTTTTCTGTGGAACCTAGTTGTGATATGGCGCTCCCGCTCTAATACGCCATACCATACCTGTATGTGATCATATTTATGACATAACGCCTTAAGTTAAGTTTGATGACATCAGCCATATTTTCCCGGTTACGTCACCACTATTTAGTACAGTCTATACAGTAAATTATATTTTCTTTTACCCATGACTGACCCCTGACTTTTAAAGATTAAAATAATACCACGACAGTGATAAGAATCTGTCTATATCTCTATGTAACACTGTACCGAAGAAATTCAAGTTAAAAAGCCTTGCTGTTTTTATATACACAGCTATCATTTGAAAATCAACAATAAAAGAAAACTTAATCATTTTCAAATCGATTGTACTAACTTTGGTGAAAAATTATTTCTGTTAACTTTTGACATTTGGAAAACAAAATGTAGGTTTAAACTACACGTATTTACAACAGAAATATATATATATATATTATACGTCCCTGATAAAATAGAGCTTTATAATTTTGGTCTCTCAAATATATCTGATCCTAAGGTTCAAACTAGGAGGAGATAAGCCCATGGAAGAATTTAGAAGACTGTAAATTCTTTACAAAATTTGGAGACTGGTACCTAATCTTATAAATTACCAACTTAAGAATATTCAAAGCGAATTGTCATAAATTTAAACAACGTGAGGTAAATTCCTTCCCAAAAAAAAGAGTAAATTGAAAAAATATAAACGTAATCATTAAATGGATATGTCTGGACACGGTGAATGCTAACGAGATAAAACTAATTCAATTTAAAGAGTGTAAATTTGCCTTGATCATGTTGGCATTCATATGACCATAAATGTCAACTGAAAGTAGAAGAAAAAAACTTCAGATGCTTGATGTAAAGAGATTAATTGTATTCAAAGTGTATCTAGGATTTTTTGCTTTATTTTTCCATAGAATACTTTATATTATACAATAAAAAGTAAAAAAGTGCGAACGTCGTAGTTGTGTCGTAACCTAGAGATGTGGTAGCCCACACCTGTGATGTCTACACTCAACGCTGTCAAAACACCTCTAACGATATATATAGGGAATCTTCCATCATGCGTTCGATATGCGAGCTTTGTAGCTACTTATGTAATATATTTCGTTGATTCTTACATACATAGGTTATATTAAAAATGCTACATATATATAGAAATATTTTTTTTTACAATTTCAATTATGAAATTATTTCGTTTTGAGTGGACAAACGATGTAGTGTAAGATGGTGTCTGAACACACCCGCGGATGCTATCTAACTTAGCCTGTATATTTATGAAATGTAGTGACTGCAAATTGTATACACTTTGTATTATCTAACTGGTCACTGACGAACCATTAATCTATATCTCACATACCAACAGCTGATTAATTTAGTCAAATTGACGAAAGTGCACCCTCCATCCCTCTAGTTACAAATGAAGATATTTTTTGTATGAAATACACCAATTAAAAAACCTATATCAATAATGATCAGCAACATGTGTATTTTAATTCGCAGTTTTACATTTTTTACATAATGAAATTATCGCGATGATGGAGCTATATTTTATCAAACATGATAAGTGAAAAAATATATACATATGTGTAATTACCTACTCTCACTCTCCTCCTTCTTCACACATACTGAATGCCACATCACAGAGTATTTCATTTCAACTCGCAAGCGCTAATGAAGAGAAAAATATAAATTTACGACATCACCCTTAATTGTCTAAGCTTATGCTTGTTCCCGCCATTCCAAAACGATAAACGTATGCGAGTTATCCCCCTTCGATAATTTGCTGTATAATTATTTCTCGGCGACAAAAAAAATGAAATTTAATTAGTTTAAAATATTTTATAGCCGTCAAGCAAAAGGCACAAGTTACAACAACATTGTTAACGCCCTTGCCTTTAGAAGAAAAAACCAATTGCATTTATGCATTATGTGATGGCTCAATATAATTATGTACATATCATTTTTAATTAAGAAGAGAGAGAGAGATTTACTTGAATTTCATGGCTAAATAAATACATTCATACGAAATACATCTTCTATGTATCATTAAACACAATTACACATATTTACATTAACACAATGATTATTATTTCTGAAGAATATATAAGATGATTGTCATGTAAATGGTACCCTCCAGTACAGAGCCGAAGCAGTAAGGACCTAACACCATTCACTGCTCTCTGCTGTTTAAATGTCTACCACATCCCTTGCTGGTTTACTTCCTCCTGTTCATTCCGCTCTTTCTTGAATATTCGTTTCCACTGCCCCAGCTATAACCGAGTGGCCCACCACTGCACCAGCTATAACCGAATGGCCAATCACTGCACCAGCTATAACCGAATTGCCCATCACTGCACCAGCTATAACCGAATGGCCCATCACTGCACCAGCTAATACCGAGTGGCCCACCACTGCACCAGCTATAACCGAGTGGCCCACCACTGCCCCAGCTATAACCGAATGGCCCACCACTGCACCAGCTATAACCGAGTGGCCCACCACTGCACCAGCTATAACCGGGTGGCCCACCACTGCACCAGCTATAACCGAGTGGCCCACCACTGCACCAGCTATAACCGAGTGGCCCACCACTGCACCAGCTATAACCGAGTGGCCCACCACTGCACCAGCTATAACCGAATGGCCCACCACTGCACCAGCTATAACCGAGTGGCCCACCACTGCACCAGCTATAACCGAATCGGTCCCACCACTGCACCAGCTATAACCGAATCGGTCCCACCACTGCACCAGCTATAACCGAATGGCCCACCACTGCACCAGCTATAACCGAATGGCCTGCTACATGGCTACATGAAAAGTAGTGAAAGGTATTTATCGTAAAGTGATGGACTTATTGTCGACTTATCTGTATTTTCTGGAACTTCTACTCTATAATAAATATTTAATACAAACTAAAGAAAGCATATACCGAAAGACTGAGATATGTTTGACATGTTGATACATTGTATTTGTAAGTTTAACTCAAACAGAACAACCATATTAGATTTTTAATTACTTGAATCACAAGGCAACATGACAACATGCACTCAGCAATGGAAATATTATACAAATTAATTTGATTAACTTATGTGCTATTTTACAACTGTACGGATAGTTAATTGAAAATGTAAAATGAAAATGTAAATGGAGCAAATTCCTGGCGAAATTGTTCTTTTCATATTTCCGTAATATATATAGTGTCGATGCATAGGGATTTGGTATGAATTCGCAAACCATATATATTTATTATATGGACAGTGAGTTGAACATTCTAGTCAAGCCCCTGTGGCTCCAAGCTAGTATCAGAACTCTGTGGATGACAATATACTCGCAAATGGTTATTTTTATCATTTTTCTCACGTGGTAACTGATGCATACAAACATTAAATGATTTTTCTGAAACCGGTGTCAGATCATATTTGTACCCCTCATTATAAAAGTACTCGGACGTTGTTAAGACGGGGGCTACTTTTATGATGGGGTTACAAATATGATATGACACCGGTTCCAAATGCCAATGAATAGCCCCGGATAAACTTTGATCAATAAACAAACGAACAATTCCAATAATAAAAGTTCACAGCGGAAATTCTAAAAGTCAATATTTCATATTTTTCTTATCTCCAACACAGAAATGTATGAAATTGCGTTGTACTCTCCAAAAAGTTTTCAAGATGCTGAATATATTCATGATCACATTCTATTCATCATCATACTTCCTCGGTACACAATATTTACATTACCATTCATCATCATACTTCCTCGGTACACAATATTTACATTACCATTCATCATCATACTTTCTCGGTACACAATACATTTTCATTGAAGAGAAAACCGAGGAGATTATCTCCTTAGTTGTAGCACTACAACCTTGTTCAAGTCCTTCGACATAACTATTAATTATTTGTATGGTACTAAGTATGATTTAACGGATAACATGCCTGATCTGTCTGAATATGGCCATGTTGACAAAAAATGGCAGAGTGAAAGCATAGATTAAAAAAAGCACCCCATCCGTCAAAATAAATGAATAAATAAGAAAAAAAAAAACGAAAAATTAAAAAAATAAAAATGAACAGCTTATGAGTGGATGCCTTCCTTAGGGAAACTACACAGTGAGTAATTAGAAGAAATATCTAGTTTGATTAGTTACAGCAAGTATCATTCAACATATAGAGGTTTATCTACGTAATACCATTGGTTACGTCCCCTTAGCGTTTATCGCGATGTAAGCAAGTAGAATGGGACTAGTCATGGATGAGTGATTTTATCTGCTAATACGGACTTATTAGGTATGTATACATCTTTACTAGTCTAGTCTGTAATATTACAATATATAGCATCTCGAACTTATTTCGAATTTAAGTCCAAGATAGCACAATCCCCGGCCCTCGCCCTCCCCCCCCCCCCCCCCCCCCCCCCCCAAAAAAAAAAAAAAAAAATAGCGAAAACAAAAACAAAGGCGGAAAAAACAAAATGAAAATTAGCCACCTTCAAAAACTATTAGTTTAATCAAATATATTACAATTAAGTTCAACACTATCTGTTTAATAAGAATTTCATTATCACTGTAAATGTAACTCAATGGTTATTATACACACACAAAATTGTTATTGTTTTTAGAATATCATATAAAATGAAGTACTTACTTGTAATTATGCAAAACAGAATAAAAGTCAGAAGATATTTATATATACATGGTATATGTACAAAAATATCAGTTTACGGGTTGCCATGGCTAATTACGTGGTGTAAATACACACGGTTACCATGACAAATACAATGTGTACATGTAAAAGAGTAGTAACAATGATGATATTCATTACGGCAATAACATCTGACGATAGAATCAATAAAACATTGCATATAACAAGTCACTGAGCGTCATTGCTTGACCAGACTCCGGGAACAATCAACAATATACATTATTGTATTATCCTGGTGTATGATACACGTCCAGTTGTAGATGATTGTGTAACCAGTCCTTGTACGGGAGAAACTTAATTAGTGGTCAATTAGGGAGATATCTATCGACCAAGATGATGTGAA